>NC_081354.1:72416431-72720642 GCF_030684315.1 Stegostoma tigrinum | reverse complement strand
ACAGAAGGATTTATTAGAGTTCAAATTAAAATGGTATTGTTCAGTGAAAATGAATACATTGACAATGTAACACCCTAAAGCAACTAAATGATCTGCATGTGACCTAACTAAACCTCTTTTACAAAAGTCACTGCAAAGAAACAGAACCACTGCAGTGCTTACCATCTTCTGCTACCAGCATTGTTACAAAATTATTTTCTGATTTGTAATATTTTAAAACTAAAAATGTGTTAATTATTCAAAAATCAACATTTGAACATTTACGTGGTGATTCAGTAGAATCAGTGGGTGGAATCTTTACAGGGCTTGAATGACATGACCAAGAAATGTGGGAGAACCGTGTGAGAATTTGAGTGAGGCCTTTAGAGTCATCGAGTCATACAGCACGAAAACACACTCTTCAGTCCTAGTCCGTACCGATAAAATTTCCCAAACTAAACTATTCCCACTTACCTGTGTTTGCCTCATTTCCCTCTAAACCAGTGCTATTCATGTACCTGTCTGAATGTCTTTTAAATGTTGTAATTGTATCTGAATCTACCACTTCCTCTGGCACACACAAACCACCCTCTATGCAAAAAGGTTTCCCCACAGGCCCCTTTTAAATCTTTCTCCTATCACTTTAAAAATATGCCTCTTGGCTTTGAACTCATTCACCTTAGGGAAAGGACCTTTCTTATTCACCTTATCCATGCCCCTCATGATTTTACAAACATGTTTAAGGTCACCCCTCAACCTCCAATGCGCCAGTGTAAAAACTCCCAGCCTATCCAGCATCTCCTTATAAGTCAAACCCTCTAGTCCTGGCAACAACTTGGTAAATCTTTTCTGAACAGTCTCCAATTTAGTAATACCCTTCCTAATGGCATGATGACCAGGACTGTACATAGTACTCCAAAAGTGGTCTCACCAGCTTCCCATATAACCTTGACATGATGTCTGAGCAATGAAGGCAGGTGTGTTAAATGCCTTCTTAACCACCCCGTCTACTTTCAAAGAACTATGAATTTGAAGCCCTAGGTCCCTGGCAGTGATCCAGTGCAGAGCATGGTGGCAGCCAGTGATCAGACCATGTGGAGGTCCCCTGTGCTAGTCTGCTACAGAGAGCCTTCAGAAACACACGGTGATGTTTGTCTTTTTAACTTTGCTTTTTTTTTCTGACCTCCAGTTATATTGTGTATAGTTGTCATGTAATTTTGTTATCATTTCTCTATTCTGTAACTAAGGATTATACCTAGATACTGTGTCCCTAAGATGGTGCTGTGTGTTGGTGACATTACCTTATAACTGAAGGAGCCGTACCTAGGTGCCTTTGTAACTAAGATGGCAACTTTAAGTGATCAGAGGTAATGGGAACTGCAGATGCTGGAGAATCCAAGATAACAAAGTGTGAAGCTGGATGAACACAGCAGGCCAAGCAGCATCTCAGGATATGCTGCTTGGCCTGCTGTGTTCATCCAGCTTCACACTTTGTTATCTTGGCAATTTTAAGTGGTGACTTGTAAACTTTTCACTGTACTCATTTGAGTACATGTCACAATAAAGCTAATTCGATTCAATTCAAGTCAATTCTATAACACCACCCAGGGCCCTATCATTAACTGTATAAGCCCTGCCCTTGTTCGCTTTACCAAAATGCAGTTCTTCACATTTATCCAAGAAATCCAAGAAAGAAATTAGACATCAAGAATTCCTGATATTAAAGTCAGAACAGGTACTTAGTGATTCTAGCTCATTGCTTGCTCTTTCAGACATCTGATTTAGACACCAGGCACCCAAACCTCAGCATATCCCCAATGGCAGTGAATACAATTACCCAACAAGACATCTCCACACCATCATGCCATATCTCCAATCCACTTACACTAAAATTCTGCACAGCCATACTACGCTTTGGAATGCACTTATTTTAAATGCCTCAGCCAGAATACTTTGCATGTGGGGACAGGAACTCAGCTCACAATTTTAGCTGGCTGATTCTCAGGGTTACTTGCTTTCTTTGTGTTCACTCACAATGTGCTTGTCTGGATGCTCCGCATCCCTGCCTTGCCTTGCCTTGCCTTCTAGCACTTTGTCCCCTCAGCCAAAGTGAACAGGCTCATTGCACCCCTGCCTGAATATGTCAATTTCCTACCTGCGCCATAAAACAGTGTAAGCAACAAACACACTGTATATACTTCAGGCAAATGGACCATGTCTCAAAGTCCAAGTTGAGTAGACTTCATTCAAGTCAGAGGAGAATCCCTTCAGTCTGGAGGCCCTGGAACTATTACTACTTCTTTAGCAGTCTCAAGAATGACTTGCTTACACTCCAGGCGTTGAGTTCTACTATAGTTGAATAGTTCAATCCTGGAGCTGCCGGCTCTGTCACAGGACAGGTGGGTGGTTTTTGATGAAGAGGATAGTAGGACACTCTGGATTCTATGCACCCTTTCTGTTGCTTGCTCTTGACCTCCACTTTATCCACTGTGTGATATTCAAAGTGGTTGGTTTCTTTTCCAATTTATGCATTTTAGAGTAAATAACTCCCCCATGTCAGTGGGAATGTTGCATTTTTAGGAGACTTTTAGGGTTTCCTTGTAGTATGTTCTGTGCTGTTCGAGTGATCACTTACCACTGCTGAACTCAGAGGGGGACACTTGTTTAGACAGTGTCAGCCATGTCGACAATGTAGCCTATCCATTGCAGCTGGTCTCGTGTGACCATATTAGCCTGGGACAGCGCACTCACATGGGTGTGCCTATTCTGGACTAGATTTTGTGATAAGACCTAGTTGGCAGAGTATGCTGCTGACTGCATTTTAAAACACATCCATACCTTTTCTCATAAGCTGTGGCATGGATTCATTATTGAAGTGGTTAGGGAGGCCGAGTGGCAGTTCATGGTAAACAGTGCCCCTTTTGAATTTTGAACTGAAGGCATCCTGAAGCTGCCTTCACCTCAAAGATAGGTAAGTACTTTTAGTTATGTTAAATATTTTCTCCATTTAGTGTTTAGTTCCATACACCCTGACAGTAAGCTGGATCTGTTCATTATTCCTTTCTTGGATCCTCAGCACCTCGGAGACCATTCTTGCCTAGATTTATCATCTTCATTTCTCTATTTCTCCTGGTATTCCTAGCTCTGCTTCTCTTCCATTACTACCACCTGTACTCATAACCCCTGTCATTCCTGGCTATGCTCCTCCTGCTATCCCTCCCTGCTCTTCTGTGGCATCAGTGCAACTGAGGAGCTATAAAGTTTTTAATGGCCTCTCTGCTGCAACTCACTACTGTCCTAGTATCTGCCACAGCATTATCAACACCTCCTCCCTTAATGTCACTCATCCTCCCCTTCCCACAAAAGTCCACTGCATGAGAACTTTCATTTCCATTACATTAACATGCATTTCCCAATCTTTCCTGCCCTCTTTTACCACATAACTGTGACTGCACCTACAGCTTCCCATTTGCCTGCATCTATTCCAACGGGAACCTCTGTTTATCCAAAGGACCGTACTCTTATTTCCATTCCATACCCAAAGCCACCAACCTTCCCATATTGAGTCGTACCATTGAAGTTTAAAACGCATTCCTCTTGTCTGGGCTATTGAGCCTGCCATGAGCCAAGCTTCCTGCCTCCCTCAGATGGTAAATCTATACCATGTAACGACAACTAAAACAAAGTTGTTGGAAAAGCTGAGGAGAACTGAGGAAGGGTCACCGGACCCGAAATGTTAACTCTGTTTTCTCCTTCACAGATGCTGCCAGACCTGCTGAGCTTTTCCAGCAACTTTGTATATGTTCCTGATTTTCAACATCCACAGTTCTTTTGGTTTTTACCATGTAACAACGTCCTGGCAGTACCAACTCTGTGAATCATGACCTGTCAACGAAGAAGCGAGATAACAAGGTGTAGACCTGGATGAACGCAGTAGGCCAAGCAGCATCAGAGGAGCAGGAAAGCTGATGTTTCGGGTCCGGACACTTCTTCAGAAGGAGGGTCTTTCAGAAGAAGGGTCCAGTCCCAAAATGTCAGCCATCCTGCTCCTCTGATGCTGCTTGGCTTGCTGTGTTCATCCAGCGCTATACCTTGTTATCTCAGATTCTCCAGCATCGGCAGTTCCTACTATCTGTCAATGAAGAAATCTTGTTATAAAGCATGAAGGAGTGTGTATTCACTGGATGTATGCCTCATATAAGCAGCTAGATTTCTGAAGATACGTCTTCTTCTACCTCATTAGTAATAAGATTGCGACTGTGAACAGAATAACAGTGGCCAGGGGTTTTAATGAATGTTTATGCAATGCTGATGAATGCAAAACAGTTTCCTGACCATCACCAACAGGAAAGCCGACCAGCCTGAAATTCTGTTCTAAATTAATATTAACAGTGTAACTGGTTCTGGGGAGACTGGATATTGTCCTGTCGTGCAATTAATTCTGCCCCTACTGTCTTACTCTCTGCTCTAGGCAGGCCCAGAAGATTGTGCCCTATATGTCAGACAGGTGCTCACATGGCAATGACATAGTATTAAAATAATGCAACATATTACACAAACATCATACTTTCAGTAGTGGTATTTCATGGAGTAATGCATGAATATATATGCTGTTCTGAATATGGCATGGTTTGTTTTATTATATTCTAAATGTTTTGAAATAAAATTTATAAATTCTAAGTCCATTTATAAATAAAAGCATGCACTGAAGTCTAGAATAGATCTCTTGCTTAACAATGGTAATGTCTTATTCAGAGGCTGCTGTTAAATGCAGGAAACAGCGTACATATTTAAGCAAGATTGATATTTAAATTAATCTCTTTTATACAGATAAGCATTCTTTTAAATAAAAACCTCTGGTGCCTGTAGCAACATTTAGATATCATTTTGCCTGTTGTTATCTTCTTTATTAGTAATTTTTCCCAATTAGTTGCTGTTTAGGTTTAGTTACTGAATACCTTGTTTTCAGTGATTTTCTTCAACATTGCTTGGCTATTTACACAGCTCATGTCTGGTTCTTATATTTGTCAAGTAACTGTTAAGCTGATGTTGGTTTCCTTCCAGAACTCGCTCTTTGGTGCATAGGGTCAATGAAATCGCCTTAGTATTTCCTGCCCTCCTGTACCATCAGATCCCTTTCCCATTCAGTAATTCTGGCCTTAAGCTGTTTGATCTAAAATAAAAGTGTATCATCTTGCCACCAGTATTATAACTTAGCCACTTTCAAATATTAAGCACCTAATATCCAACTTGATGAAAGTGTTTACTGTGATTATAATTGGCCTTTTATCATAGGTGATTAATTTACCACTGATGAAAAATTGAAAGAGTAGTATTACCAAAAACAGCGCATAATCAGAAATAAATGCATGTACAACACAATTAAAAGTTTTTGATTTGTTTGATTTATTGTTGTCACATGTACCTAAGTACAGTGAAAAGTTTTGTTTTGCAAGCAGTACCGGCAGATCAGAGCAAACAAGGACATACAGATCATAAGGCACTTAGACACAGCAAGGTATACAAGGTTACAGCTGCACAGGAGGTGTGCAAAGCAAGACTAATGTTATTTGAAATTGGGGAGGTCCATTCAGCAGTCTAATAACAGCAAGGAAGCAGGGAAGACAGTTGAAAAAAACTGTCCTAATTCCTATCACTCCAAAAGTAGAATCTCAATTACTAAGTCAAATTGAAGAAAACAGTTCCTTTAATCAGTAGACAAATTCCAAACAGAACACTTTGACCAACCAAGATAGTAAATCTATCCTTCAGAAATTTACTTTGATCTCAGAGTAAAATATAATTTTTTGTGTTAAAACAATATGGTGTGGACAGAGTTAATGATTTAATGTAATTTGACTCTAATATCAGAAGCAGTGCAGAAGAGTTTGAAAGGAATTGTACTGGCATCCCAACTAGCATGTCACATAATATTCAAAAGGTAAATCATGCTTCAGAAATTCCTGTTAACTAAGCAATTTTTAACTCTGCAGTTAAACTCCTGTGAACTAGGGTTTGAGTTTAGGTGATTCCACTGACGGTAGAAAATTTAAAGATAGGAAGGTTTGTGAAGAAAGGATTGATGTGGAATGTGAAGTAGTCTTGCAACATCACTTATACTCCCAGTCCAGTATTATCTTTTACAGAACTAACAATTCAGTCTCATCTCTTAGTCATTGTAAAAGGTTGCACTCTCATTCAGTTGTCTGCACAGTGAACGATTGGCTTTTATGAAGCAAAGATTTTCTCCATAGATAGAAAGGAGCTACAGTAATTTTCAGAAAGCACTTAATAAGATGCCATATCAAAGATTAAGCAGAAAATATAAGCTCATGTTTAGGGGATAACATACTGGCATGGATAGAAGTTTGACAAGCTAACAGGAAACAGAGGAGGGATAAATGAGTCTTTTTCTTATTGGTAAGATGTAATGGCTGGGGTGCCAGAGGATTAATGATGGAGCCTCAACTTTTTATGATTTATGTAAATACTCTGGATGAACAAATTAATGGTATTGTTGCTAAATATGTTATGAAACAAAAATAGGTGAGGAAGTATTTTGTGAAGAGTTGGAAGGATGCTTTGAAAGAATATAGATAGGTCAATTAAGTAGGCAAAGATCCAGTTGTAAATAAGTGGACCGTAATTGCTCACAGACACCACATGTGGTCACAGCAGCACCTTGTACAGTTGTGGTAAGACCTCCCTGCTCTTATACTCCAATCTCCCTGAAATAAGGACCAACGATTGATTAGCCTTCCTGATTACCTGCTTCACCTGTATCCTAGCTTTGTGTTTCGTGTACAGTTCTCCCAAATTTCTTTGTGTTGCAGCTTTCTGTGGGTTTCTCTGCATTTAAATTATATTGTGTTCTTTTGTTCACATTAGGTTGACATTTTCCCACATTATACTCCATTTGCTAACTTTTGTCCGTTTACGTTATGTCTTAATATCTCTCTGTAAGCTGTTTATATTCCTCTTGCAAATTGTCTTTCTGCCTATTTTTGTTTGTTATGGACCAGACCAGACTCCTTCAAAATATTTTAAGAAGGTAGCCCAGGCCCAAACATTTTCTTATTTTAAAGGTAGATGTGTGGTGCGTGTTCCAGATGTGATATAACTAATCAAACTACTCGACATTAAGCAAAATACAATTTATTTAAACACAATGGTGTTTAAAATACAAACAAAAAGGAATTTAGAATCTTAACTATTGGAAAACTTCACTGAATAATAGACACAGTACCTATTTTTCAACTTCATGTGTGGCTATAGTACATTCACATGTTTCAACTTCAAATGTGGTTACAGTACATTTACTTCCTTCCTCCAAGTCACAAACATATTTTGCAAACAGGTGCTGTCTCAGGACTGAGCCCAACTCCACTGGTCACAGGTCGCCAGCCTGAAAAAGCCTCTTGTAACATTATGCTGTGAGTGCCATTAGAGTTCTAAACATGGTGTTTGTGGTGCGTAAATATACTTCTGACATGAATTGTGTCAAACGCTATATTGGTAAAGTGGTTAATGTCACCCACAAGATCCATGCAGAGGTAGCAGATCTTGATGTCATGCTGATTTGAAGTCAGAGTTACTATCATTGAATTCTATAATTCAGCTGATACTCTCTCTGAAGTGAACACGCTGCAATAGAAATAGAACTGCTACTTTGTGAAGATATTGTGAAATACTTGTAGGCAATTTCCTGATTATTTACTTCTGGCTGTAGCTACTGCTATACATTTTGATGTTTTCCATATTTATTCCAAGATTCAAAATCTATAATGAATAGTGTGACAAATATTGAAGTATTTTCTAATGCAAAACAGCTTCTGCATAAGTTAGTTCCTCCCATGCACCTTTAAGCCTTGTTTTTGGAATCAAGTTCAGGGAATGATTTGGGGAATGAAGAGACCCTGGAAGGAAAGATCAGTTAGCAGAACGAGTAAAAGAAAGTAAATAGAAGAATAATGAAAAAAGGAGGAGGAACCGAAACAGAAAGCCATAATGTACACAGCACTTTGTACCTGACCAATCAGTGAACACTTACCTCAATCACAATTCCCCTTTGATTGTTACTCCAACATATATTACCTTTTCTCTACATCTTGTCATCACATTGTACTTCTGTTCGCATAATAAAAAAACATAAAATACATATTCCAAATCAATTTACTGAATTAAATAATGACATATTGTCCACCAAATTCATGAACCTTGTGCATTAAGTTAGTGCCTGTCTTCTGTCTACCTTTGCCTGCTTTTGTGCCTCTACACAATGCTATTCTTGCGTGAACAGCATGGCAGATGAAATGATGCAGAATTTCATTAGAAGACACTGTACATGTCCTGGCACTATGACTTAATCAGTTCTGGGTCTAGAATACTTGTTTCAGAGTGTACTATTTTAGTAAAAGAGGGCAGCATAAGTCTGGGCTGGCTGAAAAGTAACCAATTGCAAGGGCATGGCAGATGGCAAGGGGAAGAAGACAACATTTGTCTTCCTGAGTGAGGACAACATGTTCATGCTCCATGGTGACATTAATACTTTTCAGGACAATGCCCTAGCATCCTAGTTTTGATAAAAAAATGTATCCTACATATTATCATTTTTGGAATTTAGAATTAAATAATAGGCAGATAGACCAAGTCTTGTAAGGATTTCTTTATAAATGGTCAGGAAGTCTTTTGGACAGTGGTCTAAATACAATATTTCAAAGAAGGCCTTGCAGTCATTTATAGTGTTCACTCATAAATTTTCACACTACAGGGTTTATGACAGATACAGTAAACGTGTTAAGGCATTAATGTAAACACGGTTTATTTTTGACTTCAGAACGGAAGATTCAAGATCTCAGTTCAGAAAAATCTAGGAGTTTAGTTCAGGAGATTTTCAGTTAAGTTTAGGGAGCTAATCACTTCAGCAGGAGTAGTTTCTAGTCTAAGATAACAAGGTGTAGAGCTAGATGAACACAGCAGGCTAAGCAGCATCAGAGGAGCAGGAAAGCTGACGTTTTGGGTCTGGACCCTTTTCTGAAGAAGGGTTCAGATCCGAAACTTCAGTTTTCCTGCTCTTCTGATGCTGCTTGGCCTGCTGTGTTCATCCAGCTCAACACCGTGTTGCCTCAGATTCTCCAGCATTGGCAGTTCCTACTATCTCTGAATAGTATCTAGTTTGTGGTGTTTCCAAGCTGGGAAAGCTCGTATCAGAAGTCTTCAAGTTTAGAATTGAGAAAAACTAGGCCATCTGAATTGTGAAAGTTTCGTACCATCCTCCTCAAAAACACATTGTAAAGAAAATAATCTCAGCAGCACAAGGGAAAAGGTTTAAAGCATCAGTTAATCAAAGATGTAAAAAGCTGAGAGAAGAGTTCGCTGGGATTAAATTTCTGTAACAGATAGTGTTAGGAAATAGGTTAAAACATTTTTATTGAAGGTTTGTGTTATGATCTTCCTAGAAACTTCATTTTTCTGTTGTTTTCTTAAGTAGAGTCACTAGACTCAAACTGCTTACTCTGCTGTCTGTTCACAGATGCTGACAGATCTGCAGCATTTCTCCAGCAATTTCTAATTTTTTTGGATTTGTAACATTTGCAGTTCTTTGTTTTTATTTGTTCTTTTCTTTTGCATAATAAAATGATGTCCTGTTGTTGAAGAAAATTGATAGACTTGTGTGCTTAAATGATTAATCAGTATTGAATCAACTGCAAAAATGTAAACAGATTCATTTATCAAGCTAGGCTTCATTTTGGACTCTATAGTGCCCAGTATTAACATTGGCTAGGATTGTAATATAGTAAACATTTGGAGGCCAGTTTGTTGGACTGCTGTGACACCTTACAAGCCACCTTACAAGAGATACAGAATAAATACTCATAATAATAAAATTATAAGGTCAGTACCAGATTTGTACGAGCTGAAATTAGTTGTAATCAAACCAAATTTAAAAATGACTAAGTGAGGAAAGCAACTCCTTTGATAGAAATAATCTCCAATTCCATCTAAAAGCTACCTGCAGCCTTGGAAGACTGTCTGAGTGTAATTTGCACATTCTCCCCAAGTCTACACAGTTCCCGTTGGGTGCTCCAGTTTCCTCCCAGTCCAAAGATGAGTAGGTTAGGTGGATTGGTCATGCTAAATTGCTCATAGTGGCCAGGGATGTGTGGGCTTGGTGGATTAGCCATGGGAAATACAGGGTTACAGGGATAGGGTAGGATCTAGGTGGGATGCTTCTTTGAGGGTCAGTGCAGACTGGATGTGCCAAAATGCCTGCTTCCACACAGGGATTCTAAGATTCAATGTCAATATTTACCTAAAATAAAACACATGCTGATGTTAGAGCTATGCCTAACTTTCATGACTGAACATTAACTTATGCAAAAGCATAACTTCTTGGTGTTGAATTAGTCAAGCTGCGCATCCTACAGTGTATTTTGTTTGTTGAAGCAGTTTGTTGCAATTGCAATGTACACTCCCCATACTACCTCAAATGCCATGGAACATTTAAGTGTCAGCCAAGTGTTTTTCAGGCTGCAAGGAAGTTTAGGCTCTATGAGTAAATATTATATTTCTTTTATAAATAGCCTCTCTTATTATAAAGATAAACTCTATTTCTCCACAGCTCTAAGATTCAAAATCATGTCAACCAAAAATGCCTTCACTGTGACCAAATTGAGACCAAAAAGAAAACAAGGAAGAGAAATAAGTATTCAAGAAATTAAACCTAAAGAGAGAATAAGTTTTGATAATGTCAACACAAAAATCAATGTTAAAAATAGTTAGCATCAGTCTTGCCAATTTCCACTGAAGTTGATGGGAGATATTTTTTAGAGAGCTGAGAATATTGTTTCAAAATATGATCCTTGAGGATTCAGTAAGCTGCTTTCTTCTTCTCAAAATGTTAATGTGTGGAAAGAATGCTGGCAATGTAACTACAACAAAGAGAATGAATGAGAAAAACCAACCAAGCTACGTATCACACGCATGTTAATCACAAATATATGCCCTATGATGTTAACTTCAAGTGTACAGTGTGGAAAAAATTGTACGTACCGCATGATTGGATTCAGTAGAAGAATATCACTTTTCAGTTTATACAATATGATATTTGGTGAAGGATTCATTTTCAATTCTGAATAAAAGCAAGAGCTAAGGCAATACTTACATAGATTTATGTTTGTGAATTAAATACTGAATTAGGAATTAGAATCAAGCTGAAGCTGAAATTTATGGGATATGTTTAAATGTTACAGTTAAAATTAACTTGAGGTTAATACTGTTTTTCAGTGAAAGCGATCTTAATAGCAATGAATTATGTAAAAGAGATTTCGCAGATTTAATTTCTTCCAACACCTGTTAGCCTTCCAAGGTATCACCCACTTTTTAAAAAAGATTTTCAATATTTGAAGATATTTTTCTTTTTAATGCAACATTGTACGTTTTATTTCCAAGAACTTGACTAATGATAACATTTAAGATATAATCCATGCTAGGTATTTGTGAATTCCATATAATTTGCCATGGGACTTGAGCATTGCTGCCAACATCTATTGCCTATCTCTGTTTGCCCTTGAGAAAGTTGTGGTGTGCTGCATTCTTGAACTGCTGCTGTACCCGTGCTGCAGGTAGTGTCACAATGCTGTTAGGGAGGGAGTTCCAGGATTTTGACTCTGCCCAGTGACTCTGAAGGAACAGTGATATATTTCCAAGTCAGAATGCTGACTGGCTTAGAGAGAAACTTGCAAGTGGTGATGTTCCAGTGTATCTGCTCTTCCTGTCTTCCGAGTTGGAATAGGTTGTGAGCTTGGAAGGTGCTGTCTAAAAAGCCTTGGTGAATTTCTGCAGTGCGTCTTTTAGATGGTATGCACTGCTGTTACTGAGCAGTGGTGGAGGAAGTGGATGTTTGAGCGTGTGTTGCCAAACAAGTGGGCTGCCATATCCTGGATGGTGTCAAATTGCTCGAGTGTTGTTGGAGCTGCATTATTTCAGCAAGGCCTTTGACAAAGTGCCACATGGGAAACTGACAAAGAAAGTATAAAGCTCTTGGGATCCAAGGTAACTTGGAAAGTTGGATCCAAAATTGGCTTGGTACAGGCTGTTTGCATGACTGGTGTCCAGTGGCATTCCACAGGGATCAGTGTTGGGTCCCTTTGTGTTTTTGATATTCATCAATGATATCAATGAGAATATGTGGAGGATGAAAAGTAAGCTTGCAGATGACACAATGATTGACTGGATAGTTAACACTATGGACAAAGGTCTTAGGTTATGGCAAGATACAGATGGGCTCTTCAGATAGACAGAGCAGTGGGAGATGGAATTTAACCCTGATAAATGTGAGGTGATGCACTTTGGAAGAAGTAACAAGACAAGCAGTACTCAGAGCACAGCAGGATACTGGATGGGGTGCTTGTCCACAAATCCGTGATAGCTAGACATCAGGCAAGTTAAGAAGGCAAATGCAATGCTTGCCCTTATCAGATGAGGCATAGATTATAAAAGCATGGAAGTTGGAGCTGTACAGAATTTTCTCTGGGCCACAGCTGGAGTCCTGTGTACTGCTCTGCTGACCACATTATAAGAATGATGGGATTGCACTGGAGGGGCACTGAGCATATTCACAGGATGTTGACTGAGATGGAGCATTTCAGCTATAAAGAAAGGTTGGATAAGCTTGGAAACAAGAACAGAAATTGCTGGAAAAGCTCAGCAGGTCTGGCAGTAGCTGTGGAGAGAAATCAGAGTTAATGTTCTGGTGGAGTAACCCTTCCTCAGAACTGAAGGTAGTTAGAAAATGTTGGTTTATATGCAGCAGATAAGGTAGGGGGAGACACAGATTTCATCGCCCAGATATTCTCCCTGCCAAAGCAGCTGTTGAATTGAGATTACCCGCTGGGAACTGGACACAATGCTCCAGTTGAGACTGAACCAGTGTTTTCTCAGGGTTCATCATAACCTCCTTGCTTTTGCATGCAATGCCTCAATTCATTAATCCAAGGATCCTGTTTCCTTTGTATCCACCTTTTCAACCTACTCAGCCATTGTCAATGATGTGTATACATATACCCTTGAAATCTCTGTTCCTCTGCCTCTTTAGAATTGTAAACTTTGTTTTGTTTGGGCCCCCCTTTTCAGTATAACAGAATATATCATTACAGATTCATTTGTTTAAAGTAATGCTCTTTAAATGACTGTGAATTTCAACTCCCTGTGCTCTTCCAAAGTCCATCGCTATCCACCTCTCAGTTGATAATACTACTAAGTTTTGTATTATATACAAACTTTGAAATTGTGCTTTGAGCACACAAGTTCAATTATTTAATACACATCAAAGAAAACAGTGTTATGGTACCAAATCCTGGGGATTACAACCCTCCTCCAGTCCAAAAAAAAAGCAACTTCTCACCATTATTCTACCTCATGTCAAATTTGTATCTATGTCTGCACTGTCAATTTTATTTCACAGATTTCAAGTTTGCCGGCAAGCTTGTATGTGGCACTTTGTCAAATACATTTTAGAATTCCATGTTCAGCATAGCAACCACGTTACCGTCATCAACTCTCTGCCTTATATCAAAAACACAATCAATTTACTTAAATATGATCATCTTTAACAAATATATACTGGTTTAATTCCTTAATCAGTTCACACTTATCCGAATGACGATTATTTTTGTCCCGGATAATGTTTTTAAATCTTTCTCATCACTGAGGTTAAAGTGACTAGCGTGTAGCTGCTGTTCCCATTGTGCCCTCCTCTACATCCGGGAAATCAAATGGAGGCTTGGGGACTGCTTTCCAGAACACCCACGCTCTGTTCGCACTAAACAACTGTACCTCCTAGTCACGAACCATTTCAACTCCCCCTCCCATTCCTTATTCGACATATCCATCCTGGGCCTCCTGCATGTGCCACAACGATACTACCCTAAGGTTGCAGGAACAGCAATTCATATTCCGCTTGGGAACCCTGCAGCCCAATAGTATCAATGTGGACTTCACAAGCTTCAAAATCTCCCCTCCCCCAACTGCATCCCAAAACCAGCCCAGCTTGTCCCCGCCTCCCTAACCTGTTTTTCCTCTCACCTGTCCCCTCCTCTCACCTCAAGCCACACTTCCATTCCCTACCTCCTAACCTCATCCCGCCTCCTTGATCTGTCCATCCTCCCTGGACTGACCTATCCCCTCCTACCTCCCCATCTATACTCACCTCTACAGGGTCCATTCCCGCCCCTTTAACTTGTCTGTCTCTTCTCCACTGATCTTCTCCTCTATTGACCTTCGATCTGCCTCCCTCTCTCTCCCTATTAATTTCAGAACCCTCTCCCCATCCCCCTTTTCTGATGAAGGGTCTAGGCCCGAAACATCAGCTTTTGTGCTCCGACAATGCTGCTTGGCCTGCTGTGTTCATCCAGCTCCACACTTTGTTATGTTAGCTTTCATAGTAGCTTCCTTTATCTTTCATTACAATTTCAGTATCTTCTTCCTTGTTAAAGACGGGTGCAAAGTCCTAACTCAATAACTCAGCCATGTCCTCTGCCTCAACCTGTCCAGCCTGTCTTTTTGGTTCCTAGTCGGTTCCATCCCTCCTCCAACATTCTTGCTATTTATATATCTTGAGCAGAATTTTGGATCCAGTTTTGTGTTGATGTCAATCTCTGTTCAGACTCTCTCTTTGCCTCCTTTATTTTCCTGCTCACTTTAAATGCAGACATTCTTTATTTAGCCTAGTTGGAATCACAAAATCCCTATAGTGCGAAAAGAGGCCATTTGGTCCTTCAATTCTGAACTGACACTTAGTGCAGTATCCCACCTAGGTACAGACACCTACCCTATCCTCATGGCCCCACATTTACTTTGGCTAATCCAACTTGCCTACACATTCCTGGACAGTATGGACAATTTAGAATGGCCAATCCAGCTAACCTCACATGCGTTACTAACCTGATGTCAAGCAAAGAACCATGGATGCTGGAAATCTGAAACAAAAATAGAAATTGCTGGAGAAACTCAGCAGGTCTGGCAGCATCTGTGGTGATTAAAACAGAGTTTACCCATGGTTCCGAAGAAGAGTCATTTGGACCCAAAATGTTAACTGTGCTTTCTCTCCACATACGCTGCTAGACCTGCTGAGTTTCTTTATCAGTTTTTGTTTCCGTTCTTACTAACCTGACATCTGCCATGTGCAACCTTTTCCAGTTTCAACTACTTCAACTTGACTTGCAATGAGCTCTGGACTTGTCTTTCCCATCTTTTCCCATGTGGAAATATACCTCAAAAGACCTGGACAATCATGCATCGAGTTCTCCTTGTGGATAAATTGACAGAGGGAGGAGAGAGAGAAGAATTGCTTTCAATCTGATGTACAATATTTCTAGTAATATAACTTGAAGGAAATGTCTGTCTTGATAGTATTGGCAACTCAATCAGCTTTGAGAGAAGGGGTCTATAACTGACATCCTTTTGTGAAAAATTTTCTTTTCATTGAAATGTTGCCAAGAGAAAAAGAGAGTACATTTTAATTACTTGGCTGTCAAGGGAGCTGCTGGCAGCAATTAGAATAAAATTCCTTCCTTGATGAATTTCAGGACATTTGATACTGAATTTTGAAAACTAATTGAAAAAATAGAATTAACTTGTGTGGTTCAATCTTACAAATCTTTGCTATGAGACATCTGTTCATAAAATATCAGTGTGATGAGTGATCCTAATACTAGAATGCAGAAGCTACTGACAATCACCAATGTTTTCTTTAAGTTCACATTTGTGTTAATATTATTTTGAAGTCAAAGCATGCACAACATTAGTTAAAATGAGAGTCTCTTTCCATATATGCAAGCATTGGCCCGACTTAATAAAACCTGAAAATGTGCCAACATTTCCATTTATAAAAAGGACAAAATCTAGCCTCCGCCATGTGAAATATTACAACATCTCAAATTCCAGAACTACTCACTGCTTGTTTACATACCAAAGTGTTTATCTCTTCTAGCTTCTGGATACATGATTTTGATCCCATTTCCTGTTGACTGGAAACCGATTTATTTTCAATTATTTCTTTAGTTTTATTCTTTTACAATGTTGTTATTCCTTTTCAGAATTGACAATGCATTGCAGCCAAACTGTTTCAATGGATTTGAAGGAAAATACTGTGGTATTTGTCGCTAAAAGATGCTGCTACCATCTTCTTCCCTTAACTGAGTCTTATGGCTTCCAGTGGTAGAAAACCAACTACTAGTGAGAAGAAACTCCAGTCTTAAGAAAAATGTAGTTTATTCTATTAAAGCAGTTAGGAGCAAGTTACATCAGAGACCTGTGGATATTGGTCTTCACTCCACAAGGTCTTACATTATTCTGCCTTATCTCCACCCAATCCTGTACATAATCATCAGTTTGGATGTGGCTTAATGCGGCTGCCAATATTAACTTATACATTTGAGAAATAAATTAATAATTTTTGAAAATAATAAAGGCACCAAGAGATACAGTGAGTGTTGACAGTGGATCAGCCATAAACACATTGAATGGCACAGCAGGTGCAAATGGCTAAATGGCCTACTCTGGCGTCAGGTTTCAATATTAACCTTTGCAAAATATAGGCTGCCTACTCCCTGGCCATCCTAAAGTCTGACCCTCTCTTTGCGCGGCTCCGAGGCTGGCACAGTCACTGTCAGACCTTTAGCTGAACAATAGGGATGTTGGATGAAGAACGGCAAAAATGTTTGCATGACTCAATACCATGTGTACGCCTTGTTGCCCTGCTTCCAGATGGTGCAGTAGGTTCTCAACCTGAGATCTCCAACCATGCAGCCTCATCTGTGGCCACGAAATGGTGCTGGATGGCGTAACGATATGTTTTGTACTTGCACCATGGGACCAGTAGGCACATGTACAGTTGAAACATAAAATTTATACGTAAGCTGACAAGCCATTGTCACCAGTGTCATTAAAGTGCCCTCAATAAGTATTCTTTGTCCTGTCTCACTGTGTCGTAATGTAGTTCTTTGTTCTGTAGCTGGTGTGCAAGGGGCTTGCTCAACAGGAGAGCACATTGGCCTTAGACATTTGGTGAGGTGATGCCATTGACACTTATGTCTGGCCAGGTAAGACTACCAAGGGTCTTCTTCCCAGAGGCAAGTTGATCCTACTTGACTAGAAGATCCAAAAGATGGAGGAGGGCAGGCAGGGTGGAGGTCAAGCATATGTATGCAGTGTCAAGTGAAAAGTACTACGGATACAGGACAGGACAGGAGAGGAGCGATAGCGAGTAAGAAAAGATACAAGAGGCAATAATGAGAATTGTGGAGCATGAGTCTAGGTGGGTACATTGGCAGAGTTAGAGTGAGTGTGAAGTAGCAGAGAGAAGAGTGTGGCACTTATCCTGGCAGTTCGAAGGAGGTCATTGGGATACTGCTGGCTGTTCCTCCACACCTTGAAGAAGCCACTGATCTGGATGGTGACTTTATACCATGTTTGCCAGTCTTCCAGGAAGAGGACTCTTCTCCTTTACACCACCCTGTCCCTGTCAGAGAATCAAGGTACCAACGCTTTCTCCACCAAGTACCGAAACTAACATTGAATAGGCAGGACAGTTTCAAAATGACTTTTCAGAGTATTCATCTATGCATATAATAGTTCTTATTAAAGCATGTGTTGATGCAAGAAGTGCTGATCTTTTGGTGTACATATGCTCAATGGCATGACGGTGTGGGAAAATGGTAAACGGGATAGAAATTGGACATGAGAGGGGTAGCACAGATAATGCGGTGAGTTTGATAAACTATGGCAAGAAAATATACTAGATCTCATGGTGAATAGTCCTCCAAAAACTTGAGCATCTCAGATTTGTCAAAAGTCAGCAAAGAATTCAGTCCATTGAACTGTTTGGATACTTTTTGCATTAAACCGTTCTTTACCAAAGAGGAGAACTACTTTCTCTTAAGGAATGAGATCAACAGTTTAATGTTGACTGCAATCTACCCACTGATTGCAGAAAATCAGTTGACTTTGGAAAATCAACCAAGCAAAGCTTTTCAGGAGGTAAGAGTTTATTGCCCTTAATTACTGTAAAACTCAACTTTGCATGATAGTACGGGGTCACTGTGCTGATGGTTATCTATCAACCCTTTCTGGTTCTCATTTCTGTTTTAAAAATCTAGGAAGCCAGAAGGAGAAAAACGCCCAAACCTTGCAGTAAAGCTCCAAACTTTTCTTAGCCCCTCAATCCCTGTCTTGTCAACAGTAATTGAGAAGCTGATGAAGTTTATATACCTCATTTTGACTACTTTGGAAACCCCGAGAAGCCAAACTGAGACTGCTTTCCAAGGATAACAAAGTGTGGAGCTGGATGAACACAGCAGGCTAAGCAGCATTTTGTGCTCCTAAGGTGTTGCTCGGCCTGCTGTGTTCACCCAGCTCCACGCTTTGTTATCTTGGATTCTCCAGCATCTGTAGTTCCCATTAGTTCTGCTTTCCAAAGACTTGGAATTGGTTCGATTTCGATCTGAAGCAAGACTTGCTTGAAAGGGTCTTCATTGGTCTATGGCTTTTAACAATTCAGCTCATTATGATAAGCATGAAAATGTTGCTGATTTTCAGGAAAGCCCCATCTAGTTCATTAATGTCCTTTGAGAAAGGAAACTGCCATTCTTACTTGGTCTGGCCTACATGTGATTCTAAACCCACAGCAATGTGGTTGACTCTTGTCCACTTGGCAATTACAGATGAGTAAAAATTGTTGGCCAGGAAAGCCCACATCCATGAATGAATTTAAAAAAAGAACCTCCACAGTTTAGGAGATTTCATGAAACTCTATTTTTTGCTTTTCAGACCAGTGGTCAATAAGTAGTTTTGCTTTAGCCCTTTTTAAAGTATCACCTTGACAGCATTTTTTGTTGTCTTTTGTAACATCTTAATGTTTTTGCATTGGGATTAAAAAAATCTGCATCATATCATACGCATTAATCAGTTTTGCCATTTGTTTCTGGAAATGAGTTTTGTTTAGTTTTGTTTTCATTAATAGAACCTGGTCAAAATTTCTTTTGTTCTGGATAGCGGTACCAAAAGGAAAACCAATTGCCATTTTTGTAACTGAATCAAACATTTATATTAATGGAGATAACAAGGTGTACAGCTGGGTGAACACAGCAGGCCAAGCAGTATTTTAGGAGCAGGAAAGCTGACGTTTCGGGCCTAGACCCTTCAGCATAAAATATTAATGGTCTGGCTCATGTAGAAGTCGAGCTTGATTATTGGTACATTCCTTTGTTCACATATTCCATTCATTTCTGCCATTTTAAAGTCCTTCAGTGTTGATGGAAAATATTTTCACCACTTCTGTACAGTCACAGGTTTCTTTTTTATGTTGACTGTATAAAGAAATTCTCTTGTACCAACATTGAGTTTTTGGATTCTACCAGAAGTCCACAAACCAAAATGAAATTTTCTATTGGTTTCTCCCTGATGAGCTGGATGACAACAGTTTGTTACTGGACCAGTGATTTCTGACTGACTTCGCTTTGAATGGACATGGCACATTGTGTTTTCTCTCGATATGCTTACTCTCTTAAAACTAGTTGAAGATCTTTATTTACTCTGAGGATGTTAGCAGGCCCAAAAGTGAACAGTGTTAATTATACAGGAGTGCAGAAAAGATTTACTAAGATGCTACCTGGACTGGAAGGTTTGAGTTATAAGGAGAAGTTAGACAGGTTAGGACTCTTTTCCCTGAAGTCTAGGAGACTGGGGGGTGACTTTATAGAGGTCTATAAGATCATGAGAGGCATAAATAAGGTAGATGGCCAAGCTTTTCCCCATGGTAGGGGACTCTACAGGGCATAGGTTAAAGGTGGGAGGAGAAAAATGTAAAAGGGTCCGGGGGGCAATTTTTTCACACGGAGGGTGGTGAATGTCTGGAATGGGCTGCCAGAGGTAGTCGTCAAAGCAAATACAATTTCATCATTTGAGAAACATTTAGATAGGTACACACTTGGGATAGCTATGGAAGATTATGGATCAAACACAGGCAAATGGGACATGTTTAATTGTGAAAACTGCCCAGTATGGACGGTTGGACTGAAGGGCCTGTTTCCATACTGTGGTCCTCTATGACTCTAGGATGTATATATTCTTAATTCACTTACTCCTTATGTTGAAGGGTGACTTGTAGTGTCAATAATCTTCATCAATAATTTGGACAGTTATGTCACTTGGACCATATAGTATCAACTCTGTAAGCTGTAATCTCTGTTGCTTCAGTCATGGGTATTTGACTAGTTAACATTCACCAAAGAAGACACAGCAGCAGTGCGGCCTCAGAATATTTCGCGGATCCAATTATTTCAGGGTGGGATGGTAAGAAAATTACCACAATAAACAAAAATGGCACAAAAGAATATGAGAATAGGAGTGGATCCATGGGACACTGATGTTCGTCCTTCTCATGGACAATGTGGACTGACTGGTCTGAATGGTCTGTATGTATATAGTAATATCTATGTAGGAAGGATATTCATTGTGATCGATGCATCTGCCTCATGGAAAGGCCAACTTCGGCCATTTAATAATTCCAGACAGCAAGGTGAGAAGAAAATTCAGATTAGAACATGGTGCCAAGTTTACAATGTAGCGTACAATATAAAATGATGTAAGGTTGCTGCATTTTTAAGTGTGTCTCAAGAAAATGACGCAACATGTCGCTGAAATGTAGATATATTCTTGAAGGTTTCTTTAACTCTACCATCAGCAAATTATAGTGAAACTAGAATGAAAGATTACTCTTTATTCATTATAAAGCACCACTACAAGAAACCTTGCTGGTTGCAATAATTTGTCATAGAACAGAATCTACATTTGATTTTTTAACGAATGCCATGAATACAGAAATCGGAAAAGGCGGTTCATGGAATATGTTTATTGCCTTGCCTCATGTGTTTGATTAAAGGCTGTGCTTCGGGTAGGGAACAAGTAGGTGAGGGTATCACCAATTGTTGCATTAATCCATTCATGGTACAGACGTGCTTGATTGCCACATAATGTAAATTCTATAATGAGCTTTTCTACTCAAAAGGATAAATGTGTATTTTAGTAATTCAGTGGCTGATCATTTACAACTTGTGAAATGACTGTGAACTAAGTGCTCACATGCTTTTAGTAAGTATAAAAGCATCAATAGGCAAAAAATAAGATAAATAGAACAATTAAAAATATTTCAAGCAATAAATTATATATGTAAACATTCACAAGTCTTTGAGGTCACCAAGCCAACTTTATCAATAAGTATACATATTGTCATTTGTTGTCAGCAGCTTTCAAATTGAGAGCACCCTCCATCTCACAAGCTACTTTCTTGTGCATTCCACTGTCATGCTGTTTGTCTGATACTCTGAAACTTTCTCCAATTAAATATTCAGATGATAAAAGCTGTTATCTTCAGTGCCTCATAGAACATAGAACATAGAGCATAGAAAAGTACAGCACAGTACAGGCCCTTCAGCCCACGATGTTGTGCCGTGGAATAATCCTAATCCAAAAATAAAATAACCTAACCTACATTCCCCTCAATTCACTGCTGTCCATGTGCATGTCCAGCAGTCGCTTAAATGTCACTAATCACTCCGCTTCCACGACTACTGGCAAACTATTCCATGCGCTCACAACTCTCTGGGTGAAGAACCTCGCTCTGACGTCTCCTCTACACCTTCCTCCTAACACCTTAAAACTATGACCCCTCGTGGCAGTCAATCCTGTCCTGGGGAAAAGTCTCTGGCTATTGACTCTATCCATGCCTCTCATTACCTTGTACACCTCGATCAGGTCACCTCTCTTCCTCCTTCTGTCCAGAGAGAAAAATCCGAGCTCAGTCAACCTCTCCTCGTAAGACAAGCCCTCCTGCCCAGGCAGCATCCTGGTAAATCTCCTTTGCACCCTCTCCAAAGCCTCCACATCTTTCCTATAATAGGGTGACCAGAACTGGACACAATATTCCAAGTGTGGTCTCATTCTTGCCCTGTTCCCTATTAACTAATTCTATTCCTTTTCCTGACCACTGTCTGAGGATAAACTTGACATTTCTTAATTTGGAGATCCATTTGAAAATGAGCTGTATTTCCAAACCTATATGGTCTTTTTCATCAAGGACACCCACTTCCACCTTTCTGACATTTCCAATCTCCACCTTTCTCCCAGCTAATCTCGTGAAAAATGTCTTCCATTTTAATGCCACCTCTAGATGGAGTATTCCAAATGTACAATGCATTCTTGGCTGCATCCTCAGCAAATTTGAGCTTATTCAAAACTCTGCTGCCAACAGCCTACCTCTCGCAACTCTTTACATCATCATTGCTGTCTTCATTGACCTACATTAACACTCACCCTACCTCTAATAACTTTTAAATTCTCATCATCCTAGTTTTCAACCTGACCGTGTTTTAATTCCTTTCTATCTCTTTAGCCTGTGTCAGTCCTAGAACATTGCAAAATATCAGCACTGCTCCAAATTTTGGCTTCTTGAGCATTCCCAATTTAAATCACTCAACCAGAGACATGCTGTACATTCAATTTGCCAAGGTGCATAGCTCTGGAATTTCCCTATAAGTCTCTCTGCTTCTTTATAACACTCACTCTCCTCCTTAACACCAACGTCTTTGACATATCTTAATATCTTCTTATGTGGTCTGTTGTTAAATATTTGTTTAATTCTGTGGAGTATTGGTTTACTTCATTAAAAGTGTTTTAATGTAGGTTGCTGCTATAGTTCTTGATGAAGGGGCCAGAAGTTAGCGTATGTATCTTGTTTGTGCTTCAAGATGTATTGTGGCACATTTGCCGCATTTAGGTATCACTTCAAAAAATGTTTTTCAATTATTGCATTAACTACTTTATGAAAAAGAATAAAATTCAAGTGGTAGAAATAAATGTTGCTGCGAGGTAACATAATTAAGCAGTAGTATGTGGTACGTTGGTAAATGTAGAAAAGCACATCCTCTACTTCATTTTTTATAGTAAGTTATCAGTTTTGTAGGTTTTCCCTGCTGGCTGGTTTTTAATTACTATCATTAAGTTACTGTCAGGAAATCCTGCAGCATTACTGACCAAAACGATTGGTGTTTGAAACCACAGTTGAGTAATGACATAAGAGGTTATTATTTATACAGGAACATTATAATTTATAAATGATCATGAACAGAAACTTAAAGTAAAAATGCCACCAACAGCATCATCAAACCAGGATTATCTGTGAGTGTACCTTAGATCTGTTGACCGTGGTAATAGTTTCTTTTTTCCGCTGAAGTACCCTTCAAATTGTTCCATCTTCAGCCTATGGGAGTAGTCAATATACCCAGAAATCTCTTGTCCATGAGAATTGTAGTCTCGGATGAAAATTATAGACTGAAATTTGGAATAAAGAATTTTTTGTTTTAGAACCTAAAATGTAGAATTAAACTGAGCAATCTTAACAAACGGTTAAATACATTTTATTCAGGAAAGGTTGTAGGAACTTCAAAATGCTATTTAATCAGTGCCCTTTGTTTGTTTATGCATTTTTAATTATTTGTGAAACAGATTTAGAACAAAACAGATATTATCCAAATTATATATGATATCATCAATTTCTTCCTAAAAGCAACAGTTTAAAATTACAGGCATATTACTTACTTAAAAATTGAGTTGACATTTGTAAGAACACTTATTTTCTCATCTAATTTTATGATTATTCAATGTACGGATAAATCCTGAGATATTATAAATAAAACCCTTGTTTGTCTTCAAATTGATCACTATAGCAATTTAATAAGCATCTTTTTTGAAAATTGGAGTCCCCTGCAAGATGTATTAACTTAGAATTCCATATTTGATATTTCCTGGGTTGCATGAGGCCTCATTTAACTGTGTTGCATTACTGCAAATGTAAATAAATCTCTGCATGACAACAAAGGAGAAGTCACAACAGTCATCAAAGTCTTGAAACACAAACCACTACTCACCATTGTCAATGCATTATTTTGAAATAAGATGCATTTATTACTCAAAAAAATGGTAAACTAACCTACCAATGGACATGGGCAAGGGACAATGGCCATTTGATGATTTAGTAGCTGTCCCATGACCACTGGCCAGGAAGAGTTAGATAGGCGATTAACATATCATTAATGGCCACCTCCTAAAATAAGTTATATTGACTAGATAGGAGGGGAGGAAGGATGAAGAAGATTCAGGGTGATGAGCCACACCATCTCTTGGGGTCAGACCAAGATTTCTCCTACATCAGCCCAAGGAAAGAACAAAGACTATTAGTACCAAGACCACCAAAGTATATCCAAAACTACCACAAAAGGATATAGGACCACTGGGACATGGGAGTGAGATGCCTCTATTCCTCCATTCCACAGATGTCTCCAGGACTGGTAAAGCATTCTTATCTGTATATTTCCTTTCTTTGACTAATTAACTAATACATTATGTCTAAACTGATGCTTTTCAATAAACTATCAGAAAATTGCTATAAATCGCCGACTGCATTTATTAGCTAACTGTGATCACAAACCCCCTAAAATCAAAAGTTGGTGTCAGAGTGGGAGACTTCTCATTAGTCATGGTTTAATTAGCTTTAATTTTGAGAAACTTGTAAGTTAGATCGTAGGTAAATGTATGTTGAGTAATTCTTAAGTAAACCAGTGGCTTTTGTATGTGTTAAACAGTCGGTGCTACCAAGTTTGATTGTGAAAACTGGAGCAGCCAGGGCAAAAGATGTATCATGATACAAAGACATAGTGATCCTATTCTTGACACTTTTTAGGGAGATTCAGAAGGGTAAGATTAAGATAAAATAATTCCATAATAAACTGGCCTACAGTGCCTATGCCTGTGCCTTGCAACTAAATAGAATATAGAAGGAGTCTTGGGAACAAGCTACAAACTGACAAAAGGAGAGCGACAGCTTATATGCAGAACTAAGACAAGAGATAGAAGTATGTAATGAGGCACACTACAAAATAAACAGATAGAGAAAATATAAGAACAAGACACTGAGTTCCGAACAGAGAATTTGAGATTGAAAAGGGAAATGCAGGATGCAAGGGGTAATTGGACAAAAAATGTGTTCTCCCTGAAGCAGATCACCTCTCTTGCGTAGACAAAATTAAAAACTCCACTCAGCTCTTTGACAAAAGAATACACAAATCGCTGCTTTCTCTGCTAAAAGGATGAATGACCTTGGTAGAAGCTTGGACAACCAGCATTCTCCTACTCTGCCTCTCTCGGACAGCAGGCGTGAGTGACTGTTGTCACAAGAGTCAAGGTAAAATTTCAGCAAGAGGTAGATGAGGAAGGAACCTCTACTGTGGTTAAAGGATCGCAACCATACCTTGACTCTTGTCACGAGCTGAACTGAGGACTTTGAGGGAAGAACTGCGTATTACAATAGATGAAAGATCTGATATCCTTCCCATGCCAAACTGGGAAATGTTTAGAATCTCCCATCTGAAATTAGAGGCTGATGATTTTAAACAGATCCACCTAGCTGCTTGCTCCATAAATTTAAAAAGAGAACTGAGCTGAGATATTACAGCTTAGGGAATTAGAGGAGGACATAAGGAGGACACTTGGGGGAGCAGACAATGATTTCTATTCAGTATTTGCTTGTATCAGACACCTACTGAAAGTCCCTTTGGGTTTTCAGAGAGGTTTCTTGGCTGTTATTAAAAGATGTGGTCAGAGGGGGGAGAGGACTCAGACAGTGGTGAACCCTGACACCCCAAGTTTTAAGGGCCTCTTTCTGTCATGACGCCAGTCATCAGCCCATAGCATATTGGCTGTATACAAGAGTAAAACAGTGATGTAGGATGAGTTGATTCATTATTCTAACACAGCCTGGGACAGGCTGTAATAAGGCTGTGAACTTAGAATATAGAACATAGAACAGTACAGCACAGTACAGGCCCTTTCACCCTCAATGTTGTGCTGACCTGTTATCCTACTAAGATCAATCTACCCTGCATACCCTACATTTTACTATCCTCCATGTGCCTAACCAAGAGTGACTTAAAAGTCTCTAAAGTATCTGACTCCATGACCACTGCCGGCAGTGCATTCCACATGCCCACCACTCTCTGTGTGAACAATCTACCTCTGACATCTTCCCTATACCTTCCTCCAATCACCTTAAAGTTATGCCCCCTCGAAATAGTTTCCACCCTGGGAAAAAGTCTCTGACCGTCCACTCTGTCTATGCCTCTCATCATCTTGTAAACCTCTATCAAGTCACCTGTCATCCTTCTTTGCTCCAATGAAAAAAGTCCTAGCACTCTCAACCTTTCTTCATAAGACCTGCCCTCTAGTGCAGGTATTAAATCTCTTCTGCACCCTGAATAAAGCTTCCACATCTTTCCTGTAATGAGGTGACCAGAACTGAACACAATATTCCAAGTGTGGTCTAACCAGTGTGTTATAGACATGCAGCATAACAAGTTTTGAGAAGATTTGTAGCTCAGGTTGAGGTTCTGGATGTGAGTTTGCTCGCTGAGCTGGAAGGTTCGTTTTCAGACGTTTCGTCACCATACTAGGTAACATCATCAATGAGCCTCCGACGAAGCGCTGGTGTTAATGTCCTGCTTTCTATTTATCCGGTTAGGTTTCCTTGGGTTGGTGATGTCATTTCCTGTTCTTTTTCTCAGGGAATGGTAGATTGGCACCAAATCAATGTGTTTGTTGATGGAGTTCCGGTTGGAATGCCATGCTTCTAGGAATTCTCGTGCGTGTCTCTGTTTGGCTTGTCCTAGGATGGATGTGTTGTCCCAATCAAAGTAGTGTCCTTCCTCATCTGTATGTAAGGATATGAGTGATAGTCGTATCCTTACATAGTCGTAGCCACCAGGATACATGAACATCAACTAGCCACAAAACGACATGACCCACTATCACTCGTATCTTTACATACAGATGAGGAAGGACACCACTTTGATTGGGACAACACATCCATCCTAGGACAAGCCAAACAGAGACACGCACGAGAATTCCTAGAAGCATGGCATTCCAACGGGAACTCCATCAACAAACACATTGATTTGGAGCCAATCTACCATCCCCTGAGAAAAAGAACAGGAAATGACATCATCAACGCAGGAAATGACATCACCAACCCAAGGAAACCTAACCAGATAAATAGAAAGCGGGACATAACACCAGCGCTTCGTCGGAGGCTCACTGATGATGTTACCTAGTATGGTGACGAAATGTCTGAAAACGAACCTTCCACCTCAGCGAGCAAACTCACATCCAGAATGCAGCATAACCTCACGACTCTTAAATTCAATTCCCCTGTCAATGAAAGCCAACACACCATATGCCTTCTTTACAACCCTATCAGCTTGGGTTGCAACTTTGAGGTTCCTCTGTTCCTCCACACTGTTGAGAATCCTGCCATTAACCCTGTGTTCTGCGTTCAAATTTGACCTTCCAAAATAAATCACTTCACACTTTTCTAGGTTGGATTCCATCTGCCACTTCTTTGCCCAGCTCTGCATTCTTTCAGTGTCCCATTGCAACCTACAACAGCCCTCCACATTATCCACAACACCACCAACCTTCGTGTCATCGGCAAACTTGCTAACCCACTCTTCCACTTCCATATCCAAGTCATTTATAAAGATCGCAAAGAGAAGAGGTCCCAGAACAGACCCCTGCGGAACATCACGGTCACTGAGCTCCAGGGTGAATACTTTCCATCTACTACCACACTCTGTCTTCTATTAGTCAGCCAGTTTTGTATCCAGACAGCCAAATTTCCCTGAATCTCATGCCTCCTTACTTTCTGAAAATGAAATGCTAACATTGCAGCTGCTGAGAGATCACTTGTCCTGACAGAGATCTGGGCAAGATAAGAACACTGTACAAAGAAGAGGTATCCAAATTTGCTGTTTCCACTGCAGTAGGCTGACTCACTAAGTCCTTTGAGTAACAAGGCAAATTTGATTGGGTGTGGCCTGATGAAGAGAACAAGTTCTGCACCCTCCACCTCGTGCACAAGTAGGCCCTGAACCACTTGAACAGCATTGAGAGAGCTTAGAGGTAGCAATGGAGGCCATGAGACTGGGGAGAGAAACCCAACAGGTGACTGCAGCAGCGACCCAAATTCTCATGGCAATAAATCAGAATCCTTTATGACTCCAACTAGCCTCCCAAGGAGAGCTGGTGTTATCTCTCCAATACAATGGCTGCGGGAGACCAGGAGTTCATACTGATGATATTGGCAGCCTTCAGCAATTAATACCAGCTGACTCCCCATAACCGTTATCCACAAGACACTGCCCAGACTCCACAAAAGGCTCACCACAAGTCTTGACAAGGTTCAATACAGAGGTCCATGCCCTGGAGTTGAATATAGATGGAATCTCCAGGAACAAAAGCAGTGTCAAGTGGAGAGAGATAATGGGAACTGCAGATGCTGGAGATTCCAAGATAATAAAATGTGAGGCTGGATGAACACAGCAGGCCAAGCAGCATCTCAGGAGGACAAAAGCTGACGTTTCGGGCCTAGACCCTTCATCAGAGTGTCAAGTGGAAACCTGCAAACAGCAGACATTTATATCGGCCATGTGGCCTTGAACATTCTTGGCAGAGTTTGGGCAATTCCAGCTGGTATGGGAAAAATGGTGAAAATACTTACCTCTCTCTCTGTTTTTCCAATGTAATGGGCTGAAACTAGAGTCCAAATCCACCAGGACAAAGCTCAGACAGAGACAGAAGAGGTGAGCAACAGTTACTCTGACACAGTTAGAAAAGAAGTCACAATTTTGGATAAGTCGACATTCTCCTGTGGGGTTAAAGAAACCCTCTGTGAAAATTGGACTGCATTCACAAACAGTTCTCATAACAGTTGCAATGAAAGCATCCCTTATATTCAACTGAGATGACTGCTAAGACGAGGAGAAGTCAGAAAGTGTGAACAATTCAAGTCTTTCAAATCTTAATTCATTGAAAAAGTTTAAAATGTGTCTTTACTTCAAAATACTGCAGACAGGATATGTTGCGAAAAATAGCTTGGCTTGTTCTCAAAACATAGATAAACTTTTTTGGAAGACATTCAACTTAAACTCAGAATTTGGAATGAGAAAAATTTCGTTCATGTACTCGTATTGTTTTTTAGAAGGTGGTCTTAAAGAAAGCATTTTTCAAGATTTTGTTTTATAAAATGAGCATTTTAAAAGCTATTGTGAAATTATCAGAAGATGTTGGTAGCTTTTTAAACATAATACATGAAATTAGACATTATGACGAAATTCATCCCTTGGAAAAAGAAACATGGTCCAGGCAACCATGGCTAACGAAGGAAGTCAGGGATAGCATAAAAGCAAAAGAGGAAGCATACAATGAGGCGAAGGCCAGTGGGAAACCAGAGGACTGGGAGGCTTATGAAGATCAACAGAAGGCAACAAAAAAAGAAATAAGGAGGGAGAAGATTAACAATGAGGGTAAGCTCACCAATAACATAAATGAAGACTTTAAGAGTTTCTTCAGATATCTTAGGGCAAAAGAGAGGCAAAAATGGACTTTGGACTACTGGAAAATGACAGTGAAGAGATAGTAGTGGGGAACAAGGAAGTGGCTAAGGAACTGAATAATGACTTCGCGTCAGTCTTCACGGTGGAAGACATGAGTAGTCTCCCAAAAATTCAAGAGAATCGAGGGGCAGTAAGGTGACCATCACCAAGGAAAAGATGCTAGTAAAACTGGTTGGCCTGAAGGTGGATAAATCACCTGGATCAGATGGGCTATACCCCAGAGTCTGAAGGAGACGGCTGAAGAGATAGTGAGGGCATTAGTGTGATCTTTCAGGAATCGCTAGAGTCAGGGAGGATTCCAGAAGACTGGAACATCACTAACATGACACCCCTGTTTAAAAAGGGAGTAAGGCAAAAGACGGAAAATTACAGGCCGATTCGCCTCACCTCGGTCATGGGTAAGATTTTGGAGTCCATTGTAAAGGATGAGATTTCTGAATACTTGGAAGTGTATGGTAAAATAAAGCAATGTCAGCATGGTTGCATCAAGAGGAGATCATTCCTGACAAACCTGCCAGAATTTTTTGAGGAAGTAACGAGCAGGTTAGACCGAGGAGAAACCATTGGATGCTATCTACCTGGACTTCAAGAAGGCCTTTGACAAGGTGCCACACGGGAGGCTGCTGAGTAAGATGAGGGCCCATGGTGTTAGAGGCAACGTGCTAGCATGGATAGAAGGTTGTCTGTCTGGCAGAAAGCAGAGAGTGGGAATAAAATTATCTTTCTCAGGATGGCAGCCAGTGACAAGTGGTTTTCCACAAGGGTCAGTGTTAGGACCACAGGTTCTCACTTCATACATTAATGATCTAGATGAAGGAACTGTGGGCATTCTGGCTAAGTTTGCAGATGATACAAAGATAGGTGGAAGGGCAGGTAATATTGAGGAGGTGGCAAGGCTGCAGAAGGATTGGGACAGGTTAGGAGAGTGGGCAAAGAAATGGCAAATGGAGTACAATGTGGGGAAGTGTGAGGTCATGCACTTTGGTAAGAAGAATAAAAGCATGGACTATTTGTAAATGGGGAGAAAATTCAGAAGTCTGAAGTGCAAAGAGGCTTGGGAGTTCTAGTCCTGGATTCTCTCAAGTTAAACTTGCAGGTTGAGTCAGTAGTCAGGAAGGCGAATGCAATATTGACATTTATTTTGAAAAGACTTGAATATAAAAGCAGGGATGTACTACTGTGGCTTTATAACATTCTAGTCAGGCCACATTTGGAGTATTGTGTGCAGTTTTGGGCCCCATACCTCAGGAAGGATTTTCTGGCCCTGGACCGTATTCAGAGGAGGTTCATGAGAATGGTCCCAGGAATAAAAGGCTTCACATATGAGGAATGTTTGAGGACTCTGGGACTATACTCATGGAGTTTAGAAGGATGAGGGGGGATCTAATTCAAACTTACAGGATATGAATGGCCTGGACAGACTGGATTTTGGGAAGATGCTTCCATTGGTAGGAGAGACTAGGGCCTGAGGGCACAGTCTTAGTAAAGGGAAGACCTTTTAGAATGGAGATAAGGAGAAACTACTTCAGCCAGAGAGTGGTGGATCTATTGAATTCACTGCCACAGAAGGTTGTGGAGGCCAGATCATTGAGTACATTTGACATAAGTTGTTGATTATCAAGGGGCTCAAGGGTTACAGGGAGAAAGCGGGAGAATGGAGTTAAGGAACTTATAAGCCATGATTGAATGGTGGAGCAGACTTGATAGGCCAAATAGCCTAATTTCTGCTCCTCTGTCTTCTGGTCTTATCACTGATTGATTGACTTGGGCCCTGACTCTTGGAGCAGCACCAAGTTAACTCTTTCTGCTGATAGTTTTAAGTCTTATTACATACCTTCTGTGTGGTAATATGTAATTTTAGACAGGTCTAAATTCTGGGTTTCTAAACTTACAGATTACTTGTATATTATTAACCTACTGGGCATCTTTCAGAACCTTGATGGGTTTTGTTTTTCTGCTTTTATGCAAATTTCAAGAATACAGTAAGGACTCTGGAAGTATTGTAGATACGAAGTTTTTGAGCACAGGAGAATGCTGAACTGACTAAGATAACATGTCTTCAGTATTAACTTGATGCCTAAAACCATGAAGCCTAGGTATCATTTTTTCTGAATTTGGGATTGATAAAATTACTTGACACAAGTTGTTTATTCAAGCATGCAATGGGAATTCAGTAGAAGTTTAGGCAGGCAAATAAAATTCAAACAAGAGCCAATGGAAACAGCCTGGGTGGTTTTAATTGGTATCAAAAAATAGGAAGGATTGATTGGGAAGAAATTAAATGACCACTAATGAAGCCTGACAGCCCAACAGTACTGCTGAGACTGTACACAAAAGATACACCTAAGTCTATGTAGCTATATTTGAATTTAGGTTAATTTTAAAAGAAAGAAAAGTTAACTTTAATCTAGTTGTCGAGATGGATGAATACACCAGGCCAAGCAGCATCAGAGGAGCAGGAAGGCTGATGTTTCGGTCCTAGATCCTTCTTCAGAAATTCCTGCTCCTCGGATGCTGCTTGGTCTGCTGTGTTCATCCAGCTCTACACGTTGTTATCTCAGATTCTCCAGCATCTGCAGTTCCTACTATCTCTTAAGTTTTATCTAAAACCTTTTGAAAAAATCATATGTATTTTTTGTAAGAAAGATCAAGCAAGCAAAATTTGAAAATGCTTGCAATCACACAGTAATATTTGATCTATTTTAAAGATATTATGAAAACACTTTTTTTGACTAGACATTAGGTTTTTCTGGAGGTCCTGCATCAGATAGAATAGTAATGACTGGGATAGTCCATTTAGAATAAAGAACAGTAAAAATAAAAAAATGACACAGAATCAATTGAAAATGAAAGTGACTCATCTTAGGTGAAATTAAATGGGATATAAAGCAGAGATAGTTGAACTTGAATAATTAACAGCATTCTCTTGGATATATGTGTGCCCTTGCTTTTTTTTAAAATAAAACTGAATTGACTGATGTTGTCACCACCCACCACTAAAAGACATCAGACCACTGGGATGTGGTAATGTGCTGCCTCTACTCCTCCTTTCTCCAAAACAGCTCCAAGATTGGTCAAGCATTTTTCTCTGTCAGTGATCACATATTTCATTTTTTTGCCCAATTAACTAGATTGATGCTTCTCAATAAACTCTGAGAAAATTGCTACAAATCATCAACTACCTATATTAAGGAACTGTGATCACAATTTCCCTATAAGTAGTTACCTCAGTATGCATCACTCTTTCTTAGTTACAAAGATCTGCAGAAAAGTAACACAATTCTCACAAAAGTTTGTAAAGTTTCCATAACTGATTCACTTAGGTCAGTTTACTATATCAATAGTGATTCTGGCTTATCTACTACACTTACAGATGACATTAATGCTACTAATATCTCAAAGGGCCTGTTAACAGACAGGGGAGATCCAGATAGGAGGAGTATCTCAATTATGTACTGATCACAGACAGGGTCCATATCAAACATCCGAAACTAGAGTAAGATGCATGATTATTGTAATACATTTTGCGATCCTTCACCATTCACCTTACTGAGATATCTATTCCACTTATAACAAATGGAACGTGGAGACGTCAGTTGCAACTGTGGAGCTAATTAGAAGGGTTTGACTGGGGACTGTTGTTGGAATTGACCTGCCCACATAAATTGATGAAGATAGTGGGAAAGCATAACAAAACTGTGAAATATTTACTAAAGTCCCTTTTCGTATTGCTCTCTGAAGTATTAATTCTTTCCTTGTAACTATTAAATCTTTAAATAATTCTTACTATTGCAAACAAAAATGTATTTAAGTAATGTATGTTTATTACAACTGTAGAAACCTGAAAAGGTTAAAATGTTAAGTAATCTCAAACAGAATACTGTAAAACTTCTATAAGTACCTTGTTGGCTAAAGTGACTGGAATTCTCCATTACTGGCAATGAAATCTAGACTGAGAAAGACATTCTATGCCTTTAAACATAAAAGAACAGGACAAAAATAGTAAAGGGGGAGTCATTGGCCCAGTGGTAAAGGCACTAAACTAGGAATCCAGACAGCTAATCTCATGTCCTGGGACATTGGTTCCATTTCACTTTAGTAACTGTTAGAATTTAGGGGCGGCACGGTGGCTCAGTGGTTAGCACAGCAGCCTCACAGCGCCAGGGACACAGGTTCAATTCCAGCCTCAGGCGACTGTCTGTGCGGAGTTTGCACATTCTCCCCATGTCTGCATGGGTTTCCTCCGGGTGCTCCAGTTTCCTCCCACAGTCCAAAGATGTGCAGGTGAGGTGGATCGGCCATGGAAAATTGCCCATCGCGTTCAGGGATATGTGGGTTATGGGGTTATGGGGGGATGGGTCTGGGTGGGATGCTGCAAGGAGTGGTGTGAACTTGTTGGGCCAATGGGCCTGTTTCCACACTGTAGGAAATCTAAAAACAAATCTAGCATTAAAAGCTATTCTTAGTTATGGTGACCATGAAAACATTGTTGATTGTCGTAAAACTCCTCTAGTTCTTTAATGCTCTTTAGAGAAGGAAATCGGCTGTCCTTTCCAAGTCCCCTGGCTTACATGTGACTTCACACCCAGAGCAATGTGATGACTCTGAACAGGCTTATCAAGCCACTCATTTGTATGAAACAGCTAGAGAAAAGCCAAAATGGAATGAAACCAAATGGACCACCCAGAATTGATTAAGGTACTGGAAATAAGAATGGGATACCCAGTCCGGTTGGTCCTACAAAGTTTTTGTGCCACCCAAATACCAGGCTATGACCATCACCAATAAAAGACAATCTAACCACCACCCCTTGATGGTCAATGATGTTACCATCACTCAATCCCCCACTATCAACATTCTGGGGGTTATCATTGACCAGAAATGCAACTGGACTCACCACATAAACACAGTGGTTACAAGAGCAGGCCAGAACCTAGGAATACTGCGTCGAGTAACTCACCTCCTGACTCTTCAAAGCCTGTCCACTATCTACACGGCACAAGTCAGGTCTGTGATGGAATACTCCCCACTTGCCTGGATGAGTGCAGCACCAACAACACTCAAGAAGCTTGATACTATCCAGGGCAAAGCAGCCTGCTTGATTGGCACTACATCCACAAATATCCATTCCCTCCACCTCTGATGCTCAGTAGCAGCAGGGTATACTATCTACAAGATGCACTACAGAAATTGACCAACGATCCTCAGTCAGCACCTTCCAAACCCACGATCACTTCCATCTGAAAGGACAAGGGCAGCAGACATATGGAAACTCCACCACCTTCAAGTTCCCCTGCAAGCCACTCGCTATCCTGACTTGGAAATTTATCGCCATTCCTTCACTGTCACTCAGTCAGAATCCTGGAATTGCCTCCCTAATGGCATTGCAGGTCAACCTACAGCAAGTGGACCACAGTGGTTTAAGATGGCAGCTAACCACCTCCTTCTCAAGGGCAACCACAGGCAGGCAGGAAGTGCTGGCCTGCCAGTGATGCCGACAACCACAAATGAATAGAGGGAAAAAGATCTCATGATGACATTGATTTAATGAGAGCTGAATGAAACAATGTACTTGACAAGTACGCTGAAAACTAGAAAACTGATAGAACTGTTTTAGTTTATGACTTGGTTTATTCCCATAAAAGGACTTCCTTAAAGATCGTGTGGCTCAATGTCAGTTCGTTAACTTCATGAAGATGTTCTTTACTGAACTCTGGAAATAATCTAACCCAGAAGTAGGGAAGTAATTAGCCAATTTAAATAAGTCTTATTTAGTCCTTTTGATCATCACCTGGAAAATGTAATTAATTTTCAATAGCATCAGGTGATGTTGATAATTATGCCAAGAGAAACCCCAAGAAGAACTTAAGCTGACAGGCCAAATTCAACATCATGTTGTTCTGTGGCAGCAGGTGTATGAAAAGAATGGTTGTATTTTGCTTCATAGTGTTGGTTTTGGCTATGTTAAGATTTAACTTCTTTTAGCCCAACAGGCCTGCTTTTCTATGACCTTCCTTGAACATGTCGGCCAAACTCAGGTTAAGCAAATTTTCATTTTATTAAAGATATTAAAACATGATTGTTTGTGACAAAATAAGAAGCAGTGTAATTGCTTAAAACCTTTAATCTAAATCAGATCAAATTTTCAAGAGTAAAAACAAGTAGAGGCTGCACTGAGCAAAATCTAAAACAAAACCTCATGGCTCTCTCAGTCAGCTTGACTGAGAGCTGAGCTGCAGGATGATTGAGCAATTTGACCTTGCCATCTTGGGACAGGAAGCAGTTCAATTAGGGGGCGGAAATGAAGAACATGATAGTAGAAGTAGATGATAGAATGGTGAGGGGGATTGATACTGTTCTCTGCAAGAAAGAGTGAGAGTCCAGGTCGTTGCGTTGCCTACTCGGTATCAGGGTTTGGGACACCTGTTCAGGGCTGGAGAGGAACTTGTCTGGAAAGGGTCCAGTAATTTTTGACCCATGTAGGTAACATCGTATAAGTACTGGAAAAGATATTCTGCATAAACAGCATTTGGATCTAGGCACTAAAATACAACACAGAATCTAAAAGGCTATAATCTCTCGATCATTACCAGAGCTGCAGGCAAATTCACATAGTACCTGCAATTTGAGAGATGAAAGTGTGGCTCAAAGAATGATGTGGAAAATGTGGGCTCTGCTTTGTGGGCACTGGCAACAGTACTGGAGAAAATGGAAGCTATATAGTTAGGACAATCTCTACGTGAACTGTACTGGGACCTGTGTTATTGTGCACCATTTAGACATTGGTGAAGGTTTCGAACTAAATAGTGGGACAAAGGATCAAATTCTGAATGATGTGGCAAATGAAAGAGTAGTTACAAAATAGTAACATGGGAAATGAGGGTCAGAGAATGATAAAAGGAATATGGAGAAAAAACAAGTATGCACCAACAATCAAGATTAGAAGACAAGCTTTTGAAGACAAAACCAAAGGCTCTATATTGGAATGAGCATTCATAACAACGTAAATGAATTGATAGCACACATTGAAGTAAATTGATATGATCTGATAGACAATTCAGAGTCATGGCTGTTGGATGACAAGATCTGGGTCCTGAATTGAAGTTATATGCCATTCAAGAAAAAAAACAGGAAACTACATAAATTTGGATGGATGCTAATCAAAGAAGCCATTTGCCTACTAGTTAGGCATGATGTTAGTTCAGGATGTGAGTTTGTAGTACTGGAAAGGTTTAGATGGAGAAGAGGAATAGAAAGGGAAAGATGTAATTAGTTACTGTGATCCTACCAGGATGGCTCCACATTAATGAAAATATAGAATCAAGTTTACAAAAAGAAATATTGATTGGTGTTTTATCCTGTGTTTTGATGCCACACTATGTGATTTCTATTCAAGACAGATTGTGCAAGGAGAAAGAAAAGTCGAGAACTGTCTTTAGGCTTAGACTTTAAAGTAAAGCTAATTATAGTCATAATTATTAGGATGACACGGTGGCTCACTGGTTAGCACTGCTCCCTCACAGTGCCAGGATTCTGGCTTCAATTTCAGCCTTGGGTGACTGTCTGTGTGGAGTCTGCACATACTCCCCATGGCTGTCTGGGTTTCTTCAGGTGACCCGGGTTCCTCCCATAGTCCAAAGATGTGCAGTTTAGATAGATTAGCATTGGGAAATACAGGGTTATGGGTCTGTGTGGAATGCTCTTCAGAGGGTTGTTGTGGGCTCGATAGGCCAAATGGCCTGTTTCCATACTGTAGTGATTCTATGAAGAAGATTATGCAATAATACATGATACCGCTCTTCATGTTAATTATATATACGTACCAGCTTAAACTTACTGTTACATTGTCCAAGGCTTAACCTATCTTATTCATATGTTGAGAGCTGCATTTCAGGCTAGGCTGGTGTCAAGTGGTTTAACTCCATCTATACTGTTATATTTAGGCTCAGTGATGTGCAGTTTCGTGACATCAAGTTTTCTCCGGGGATCTGAAGCCCTTACATAACAGGTGGTTCCGATAAAGGGACAGCAATAATCATAGGTGATTGTAATCTGCATATAATGCATATTTTGCATCTACGTGCAAAATTTAGTTTGGCCATAGTAGCCTGAATGAAGAGTTCATAAAATGCTTTTGAGATAGTCTCTTGGAGCAGCAAATTCAAGGATCTCCCACAGAGCAAATTATGTTAGATTTAGCGAGTTTTGAGAAGATTATGTTAGATTTGTTCTTATGGAATGTGACAAGATTAACGATGCCCTCAGGGTAAAGTCTCTCCTTGGTAGCAGCAACTGTAATATACTTGAATTTCTATCCAGATTGAATGGGATAAGATTGAGTTTAATACTAGTACCCTAAATTTAAATAAAGGCAACTTTGTTAGCATGCAAGTTGAGCTAGTTGAAGTAAACTGGCATACCAGGTTACAGGAGAGACAAGCAGGCATTTTTTGTGGCAGGCATTTGAAGGGGTATTTCACTATATTAAAGAGAGGACCCACCCTCTAATGCTAACCAAAGAAGTTAGGGAAAACATCAAACTTAATGGGAAAAATAGCCTATGACTGTAAAAAGATGATCAAAAAGACAGATCTGGAGGAAGAATCTGGAGCATGAGAAGAAGCTAGCTAGAAAAACAAAATGATTGCAAGAATTTAAACTGGTAAGCAAAAAGGGAAAAAATAAGTCTTGAGTTGTCCCTCTACAGTTTGAGAAAGTGGAGTTAATAGTGGATAAGGAAATGGTAGATGAAATGTGTAAATATTTTGGCTTTTGTCTCCACTATGTAAGATACAAAATTAATTCTAATAATATCAGTAAATTCGAAGGCAAAAGAGAGAAAGGAACTTAGCGAAATTACAATCACAGGAGAAACAGTACTGAGCAAACTAATGGAGTTGCAGGCAGACAAGTATTCAGGTCCAGATGGATTGTATTGTACAGTCTAGAAGAGGTAACTAATGACAAGTAAATTCCCTACATCTGAAAAGGTTCCAGCTTACAAGAATGTGGCATATATAATCCTTCTATTTAAGAAGGGAGGGAAGCAGAAAACAGGAAACTATAGGTCACAATGTTTGACATCTGTTATGAGAAAACTGTTAGAATTGATGATTATAGAAATTACAGCTGGGCAATTAGAAAGGTTGGAAGTCATTGGGGAGAATCAACATGACTTTATGAAAAGAAAATCATATTTCACAAATTTATTATAGTTCTTTGAAGGAGCAACACGTACTGTGGATAAAGTGATACCTGTATAGATACTCCTGTAGTTGGATTTCCAGAAGGCATTTAATAAGGTGTTACATTAATGTTATTTATAAAATAAGAGGTCCTGATGTATTGGCTGGATAGATAGATACCGGCATGGATAAATAGATGACTGGTTGGTTAGCTGAAAAACTTAATTAAGCATAAATGTGAAGAGTAGAATCGCATAGAGTCTCATTTCTTATAATTTATATCACTGACTTGATGAGAGCAGCGAAGGCACGTGAGCTAAGTTGGAGTCAACACAAATTTGGAAGGAAAGTATTTTGTGAAGAAGACATCAGGAGTTGGCAGACATCTACAAATTGGTCTGCCAGTGGGCAAAAATTTAATAGCTGATGTATAATTTGGGAAATATAAAATTGTTCACTCTGGCTAGAATTTAAAAAAAAGAGCATTGCTTAAACAAAGAGCAACTGTGGAACTCCAAGTGGTTCTAGTGTATGAATCCCAAAAAGTAAGTGAGGAGATACAGGATGTAATCAAGAAAGAGGTTCTACCCTTTGTTACAAGAATAACTGAATATAAAATTAAGGATAAAAACAAATATTCCAGATGCTGGAAATCTGAATAAAAAATCAGAATTGCTGGAGAAACTTAACATGTCTAGCAATATCTGTGGAGTGAGGAGAAGCGTGGCAAGGGAATAATGATAGCAGTTTGATTGTTAGGGAACAGAGTGGCATTTTGGTGACTGTGGCTGTAGACGTGACTCCAGATTGGAATGATGGGTCCAGAATGTCACAGAATGGCTGCAGGATATACTTTTGGGGGGAGGTTGAGAAGTGAGAAGTTATGGTCAACAGTGGCACCAATGTCATACTTAGGAAGAGGGACGTGATTGGTAAAGTAGAACTTAACTAGACAAGAGACTGAAAACCAGGCTTTCTAAGGTAGTGTTACAATCTAAAGACTGGTTCTAGTACTATGTGCTAATTGATTAGAAAATAAATATTGACTAATTGTTACAGCCATGCATTCAATGCTGCAGGAGGGAAGGCTTTAGATTTCTGGGACATTGGATCAGTACTGGGGCAGATGGGACTTGTGCATTCAGGATCGGTTAAACCTTATCAGGACGAGGATTGGAGATTCGCTAGTTCTGTTGGAGAAGGTTTAAACTAACAGAGAGAGATGGGAGTCTAAGAGGGAATTCAGTGAGGATAAAACAAGCCTGTTTTTGGTAGTAGAAAATATATAAGTGAAAGTGGAAAGCAGTAGAAACATATCCCCAAATCAACCAGTATCAAATTATGGAATACTGCTAAAAAAGCAGATTTAAAAGCATTTCTTGTCTGAGTGCATTAATAACAAGATTTACAATATAAAAATAACAAATGAATGCTGGCACTAGTAGAAGTATATTGCCATAATGGAAATATGAATGCAGGGTGACCAAAACTGGGAACTTTAAATATTAAAGGATATTCAACATTTGGGATGATAGGCAAAAATGAAAAGGAATTTAGATGGTGCTGTTAATAAGGAACTGGATTAGTTTATCAGTGCAAGAAGGTGCCTGATCAGAAGACTAGGATGTTGAATCTGTTTGGGAGAATCTAACAAACAGCAATGGGCAGTAGTGGTGCAATAGATTTTGTTTTAAGAGGATTTGGATACAGGAACAAAGGAGTCTTGCTTCAATTTTATAGCACCCTGATGGGACCCTGCCTGGGCTATTGTGTGCCGTCTGGTGCCCGTCCAAGAGAAGAAATGTAGTGGACAGTCACCAATCTGATTCCTGAGACAGTGAGACTGTAAACATTTCGCAGAATTGTCAACTCAAAAACATGAAACAGTACAGCGCAGAAACAGACGACTCAGCACATTGAATCTCTTGCCAAAGTCACCTTGTCTCGAATTTGATTTCTTCTCACACACTACCACTTTTTTTTCACAAACTACTATTTACATAAATAACCTGAATTCAGAAATTCAATGCAAATTAGGCCAAATTTTTACTCAATACTAAATAGGGAGGAAACATGAAAACAGTTCAGAAATGACACAATGATTGACTGAATGAGGTAGGTGAAAAGAATGATAGTTAGTGTGGACAGGTTATGAGGAAAAGTTGAGTCGGTTGGGTCAATCCACTTTAGAGTTTAGAGGAAGGAGAGGCCATTTTATTGAAAAATACAAGATTCATAGGGGAATTGGTAGGGCAGATGTAGAAAGGTTCTTTTTCCTTGTGTGAGATTCTGGGACCAGTGGGCATAGTCTCAGAATAAGGGAGCACTATTTGGATGAGGAGCAATTTTTTTCTCTCAGAGGTTAGTCACTTTGTAGAATTCTTCACCACAGAGGGCTGCAGAGGCTGTGTGTATTCACGTCTGAGATTCATTTTTAATCAAGGGTTATGCAGAATAGGCAGGAAAGTAATTTTGATGATTATTATTGAATGGTGCAACAGTTTGATGGGATGAATAGCTAACTTCTACTCCCACAGTTTATTGTCTTAAGCAGTTAATGATAAGCTTTATTATGCTTGAGGACTATGTTCAGTTCTGGTCTCTGGATATAAGTTTATATTTATTACCTATGATATAAAACAAAATACAAATAATATTTATACGTTGAAAATAGCGCAAAAATGATTCAGTGTCAGAGGCTAGCTGCATGAGAAAGTATTGGAATAACTTGGTTTATCATCTTAAAAAGACAGATTGTTAGGCATCTGGAGAAAGTTAATTCAGTTAATCTAATTTCAATTGTGGAGAAATAGTAGGGCACTATAGGTTCAATAAGTGAAAGATTAATTCAGGACTGATATTGGTAAATGTTTTGACACAAAGGGAGTAAATTAATTTTTATCATAAGGCAAAACAACGTGTGATTTCAATTTAACAGCTCCTTTTACACTTCTGCTGATCTCCACTGTTCATTGATGTCAATAAAAAATTGAGTCATAACCCTGGAAATGACATTGTAACATCACTGCAAAGGTAAAATGTGCAATAACATCTTGATATAATCTCACAGTGTAGCCACCAAAGTAAACAAAACCCAGTGAAGTACGGTCTTCCTTGCTGCTAGTCTATAAAAAAAATTGGCAGGTTGACATGGCCTTTAGCTGTGGGAAGTCTATGATACAAGAACTGATTGCCAAATGCAGCATTTTAATGTCAGCTCTAAGATTCTGGCTATGCTGTACCTTACTTGCAAATGCTAGATAGTGAGACACATGTTCAAATCTACTTACAGCACAATTCACTAGCTTGAAGGGTCAAGCCTGGGTTGAAATATAAGATAATATGACTCATGTTGGATGCTGGGACATAGCATCAGGTTCAGCTGTCAGACAGCAATCAACATCGTGCTAATCCACCTAAAGACTGCCTCTTAGACAGGATCTTAGTATGGGCAAGCATGCACTATTTCAGTGCTTAATTCTTGCATAACGTTTTAGTTAGTTTAATTTTTTCCACTGTTGCATTAAACACATTTAGTCTTCATAGTCACGGGTTTGTGTTGGATTAGTCTTGCTGCAGCTTATTATCATATATAATTGTATAAGTATATAATTCAAAGCTAGATATTACTTATCATCCATTTCATTTTGACCAAATCACAATTTTCTTTCAAGGACATGATAATCATGCCTAATGGCACCAACACCATTTCTTTTTCTTGGAGATCACAAAGTGATGGGCTTAAATATCAATTAGTCAGATTCCTAAGCAATGGCCACTGGGTGGTCACAGTATTAATTTGTGATCCACCACAGCAGTTTTGTGTGTGACTTTGCAAAAACTGAGTAGGTCTATAAAAGGGTCTTTCACATCTTTTTCCTCTCACTTGCTCTGCTCCATCACGTGGCTTGGCAGACGTTCAGAACAGTATAACGTGTTTCGGTAGTACCCTGTCAGACAGCATTAGTCTTCCAAGACAGTGGAAATGTTCCAGGACGATAGCTAACTAGCGTCCTTTAAGGCAAACAATCATGTACTGTGAACGATTCTGCAGGTGTCTTGGGGTCTCAGCTGGCTGTTGTTTATTAAGGTGCACTATGTGTGAGGAGGCAGATGAGGTTGCTACTGACAGCTTTCTGTAAGTGTGGTAGGGAAATGGAAATATTGCTCGTCCAGGAACATTTGAGTACGGTGTTTTTGGTGTTTGTGACCTTATTCTGCTACTTAAAACTGCTACTTGTTTCAGAGGGAATAGATTTCCACACAGCAGGCCCTGTGTGAAAGTATGCAATAGAGAAACCAGACATGTACACAGGTGTGCATTCACTTTGCCATCTATAGAAAACCTTCCTAGACATCTTTCATAAAAATCTGCCTATTCCTGACCGCCACATTTACTTAGTAAATAATAATTGTTGTAGTATAAAAATAAGTAAATCTTTGGAAAGGGAAGAGCGAAGGTACGGCCAAAAGGAAAAGTGGAAAATAATCAATTTATTCAGTTGGCTCATACTGTTGAGACGAAGAGTGAAGTTTGGCAGTTTAGTCTTCCCGGCTAGCTACAATGTAATGAGATGCTGAATTCATATTTCAAATAGATTTTTTATTTTTAAATCAACTATGTAAAGTTATCTTTGTGTGCATGGGTATTGAATAAAAATGGTCACTTAGTTCTAATAATTGCAAATTTACTTCAGAAACATTAGATACAGTGTGGGAGTTGAAAGAGGGAGAAAAGATATGGAAAACAATGGGCATTTCAGTTTGTAATTAAACTGAAGAATACAGTTATCATCACGTGAACTTTGAAACACAAGATGCCCAGCAAAAGTTAGCATCCTGATATTTTAAATTCATATTTATTCTCACAATATAAGACAAAATACTCTGCTTGCAATGCTAAGTCAGGGCTTCCCAAAGTGGCAGCTGAGACCTCAAGTGGGGAGGAGACACAAGCTGAAATTTTGGGATCTCGGTTCCTACTGATGCAACAATTTTCAAGGCTTGAATAGGAATCACAGTGAGAAATTGTTTGGGCAGAACTTTACAAATATTTCCAGCATTTTCTGTTTCTACTTCATGGCACCTGAAGCTGTACCTTGGAAAACTCAAATCATTAAATTTAGTTTTACAGATTAGAAACATGAAACTTGAACTGAAGGCAATTTATTGGTTAGAAAATTGACTACGTGGCAGATGACAGAGTGCAAGGATAATGAGCAGGTTACAAGAGTTTAGAAATTATGCTATATATGTACAAATATCAAGTTCGATTACATCTGAGGTTATTCAGTTTTGGGCATCATAAGTCAGGAATTTTTCAAATAATGAATCCTCCACCCATCCCATGTACACCCACCATAACTCCAGCAGAAATGCAATGGAAGGACAATGGCTGTTAGCCTTTGTCAGCCACATACAAAGTCAGAGGTGTCAAAAGGAGCAAGGTCAGAGCAGGGACCATGGGGTGCCGTCTGTTCCTGCTAATGACAGTAACTTAAAATAGATTCCCCCAAAGTTTACCCTTTTGGCAGCATCAGGTTCATAAATCTACTACATGTGAAGCTTCTTAGGTATTAATTTCCTCAAAGAGCCTTAAAAAAATCCTTAATTTGCATATTTATAGAGCCTAAACCTGCTTTTGATGGCCACTCAGGAATTCATAAAAACCAACACACCCAGTTTCTGATTGGATTGGATACTTTTCAAATTCCTGAAGATTTGCTGGCCATTAGTTTACGAAATTATAGAACTGTACAACAAGCCACGATAGTTTAGTAAATTGCTAAGTACAGAGTTCAGTAACAGGACTAGGCCAGTTATTGTCTGCAGGTTTTTCCAAAATTCAACAAAGTTATGGCTGACATGTGACCCAACTCTATATACCAGCTTTAGTCCTGTATCTCATATCTGTTCAGCTAAAATTAATGTATTAATCTCAATTTAAAATTGTAATTGTAAATGAGAATTTCACATGTCTACTACCCTGAGCACACAAAGAATTTACTCTTGAAAGTCCTGATTCTAACATTTTAGTTGTGTCCCCCTTAGTCCTAGACTTTCCAAACAGAAGAAATATGCATTTTCCACATTTCTAACTATCAGTTCTCCCTAATATTTTGGAAACATTGATTAAATCAACTCTTGATTTTCTGAATGTCAGTGAATCTGATTTTGTGTTATCTCTCCTTGTAAGTTAACACTTGGAGTCCAGTATTATTTTAAAAAATCTTTGCTGCACTTCCTCAAAGGCCAGTATACCTTTCCAGAGGGGTGCAATGGAACACGACTTACTGTGAGCTTCGACCTGATGAGGTTCCTCAATTCATTATGGTTCCAGATGGGATATCTTAAATTGTTAGGCTCCAAGAGGAAGGCGGCATGGTGGCTCAGTGGTTAGTACTGCAGCCTCACAGCGCCAGGGACCCGGATTCGATTCGAGCCTCAGGCAACTGTCTGTGCGAATTTGCACATTCTCCCCGTGTCTGCGTGGGTTTCCTATGGGTTCTCCGGTTTCCTCCCACAGTCCAAAGATGTGCAGGCTAGGTGGATCGGCCATGCTAAATTGCCCGTAGTGTTCAGGGATCTGTGTGTTATAGGGGGATGGGTCTGGGTGGGATGCTTCAAGGGGCGGTGTGGACTTGTTGGGCCAAAAGGCCTGTCTCCACACTGTAGGGAATCTAATCTTAAAAAAAAGAGAAGGGATGATCTCCCTCCTCTTCTTCAGTCACTCCCCTCCTTGGTTGGTTGCAACAAGATTAATTTACCGAGGATCCCTTTCTGCAGGAAAACCTTTCTTTCAGATATAAATGAGCTTATGTTTTAAAAGGAGTCAATTTAACCAGGCTTTCTTGAATTAATAGTGAGTTTATTAGTTATTAGACAAAAGAAAAATAAGTAATGCAGCACATATACAAAAACATATTTGAAATGTGAGTCCAAAAAGACAGAAGTTTAAAAAAAAATATTCAATTAGCTTCAGAGTTGTTTGCAAATAGTGGATAGTTAAGCATTACGTTTATTGAGATGTAGGATAGCGACAGGGTTGACATTGATAGCTGAACAGCCAGCAACACAATCCTTAGTTCTGCAGAAAACCTAAAGAACAGTGGTTGCATTAAATAAGGAATAAAAACCTAAGTTATTGGAAAGGCTCAGCACATCTGGCAGCATCTGTGAAGGAAAAAAAATCCGAGTTAACATTTTAGGTCCGTTTCTGAGGAAGGAACAGAAACGCTAACTCTGATTTTTTTCTTCACAGATGCTGCCAGACCTGCTGAGCTTTTCCAGTTACTTCTGTTTCTGTTCCTTAGTTCTGCAGATTGGTTTAAATTCTATAATTCTAATGCCTTTCCACCACAATGCCTCTATCTAAGTCTTTTTGATCTGCACGTGCTTAATATGATCTGCCTGTACTGGTATAGGCTTGTAAACAAAGCTTTACACTGTACTTTGGTACACATGACAATAAATAAATCAAGCACACTGATAATGCACTCCTACAACCTCTTCCATCAGGCAGAACATACAGAAACTTAAACATATGCACTAGCAAGTTCAAGAACAGCTTCTTCCCTGCTGTTATTAGGCTGATGAATGGACTGTCTAACTTCAAATAATATTGATCATTTTAATGTTGATCTTGCCTCGTGTATGTCCTGTGCGGTGTAACCTGTATGCCACAGCCTGTCCAAGTTTTTTTCAACCTATGATCTCTATGTCCTTGCTTACTGTGATCTGCCTGTACTGCTCACAAAGCTTTTCACTATACTTAGTGCACGTGACAATAAATCAAATCAAATCAAATTCAGTGAGGATTAGTGCCAGGAGAACAGGCAATAATTGGGTGACAAAGTTCACTGACAATTTGAATGTACATTGACACAATTCAGTTGGTTACTGGATTTCTGACATGTTGTTAGCTCAATGTCAAGTATTCAATGCAAAGACTGTTTATAGTCCTGGCTTTAGCAAAATTCAACCTCTGTAATTATCCAAATTTATTGAGGGTGTTGGTTTGAGACCTGAGTTGCGATTCCTCAAACTGAATTTCTAATTCTGCCATGCTGTGATCACTATCCCATCGAGGATCCTTAATGATGCGATCTCTTATTAATCCCACCTCATTACATATTGCTAGATATAAAAGGGCCCATGCTTCAGTAGCTTGTGCAATGGACTGCTCAAAGAAACAATCACTGATGAACTTTAGAAATTTGTTTTCCAGCTTACCCTTGCCCATCTGATTTATCCAGTTAATATGCAGATTAACATCATCCATGATAATTGTGGTGCATTTCTTCCAGCCCCATTATTTCCTGATTTATACTTTGTACTACAGTGCAGCATTACAGGGGCCTATAGTTGACTCCCACCAGTTTTCCCTTGCTTTTCCTAATTTCCACCCAACCTGATTCACAATCTTTTGCACCTATATCACTTGTTACTGTCACACTTTTCCTTTATGCCTATTCTTCCCCTGTGACAAAAGAATTGGCTCCAAGGCAGCAACTGGTACTTACAGCAAGCTAGGAATAAATAAATTGTGCAGTGGTCGCTATGCATGGAGCACATCCAAATTTGGCTGCAATTGAATCCCAAGACCAATCCATTCATTTCAGCAGGTAAGGCAAGAACTGTGATCTGCTGTTGATTAATAAAGATTTGATATCTTGAGCCGATTCGTTTCAAAGGCATGGTTAGTGTATAGCAGGGAAGGACTTATGTGACCTGAGTAGCAGGCTTCATTTGCAGTAATTAGTTAAACTTAATAATATCTGGATGTTTCTTAAGAAAGGCAGGAAATACTAACGGCTTGCAAACTGACATGGAAGAACTCAAACTTACTTACAAAAACACAGTCTATAAGCTTATCTGATGCCAGAGTTTTACTGCTGAATAACAAAGGCTCTGTGCTATAAACTCATGTTCAATGGGATTATGACATTAAGAATGCTTCAACAATACAAAGCAGTCTGTATTTCTCTAGTATCTAGAGTGAGACATGAAATGAGTTTATCCAGCATCCGTTGTAACTGGGCCAACAGATTTAACACCAGGTAGATAGTTCTTCAACTTTCCAGTTTGAAATTCTTTTTACCTTGGATTCATGCCTGGTATTCTGCAGCAGATGTTGTGTACTGGTTTGAGCACTGGATGTAATGATTGGAATTAGTCAGGTCCTTACAGTAATATTATATGAGAACATTGTCTTGGCATTGCAAATCATTACTGGGTACTTTCAAGTTTAGCTTTAAAAGGTCTGTTATTTTTGTCCTTATAGCTCATTTCACAATTTATTTCGATAACACACAGTAGAAAGGACGTCATGTTTCATCCCGGAACACATGAAAATTTCATCTGAACAAAATTACATCTGTCATTCGGAGTGCAGTGTTCATCCTCTTTGACTAGATGTGCACAAGGTATTTATCATTGTAAATGAACGTGGATATATATTGGACAGATTCCTCAAGAATCCACTCAAATGCTAAAGATCTGGTGAACTTATTTTTGCTTAATATCATATCTATCCCTCCACTACCTTACTACTAAATGCATCATCTCTGTAATACTATTAATAGGCGGGATTTAATGCTTTCTAGAGGTGGGAAGGAGACAGCCTGACGCCTTGCTGACTCCTGCTAGTTACGACCAAAGCAGAAGAGGTATTGGAAAACCATTCTGTTCCACCAGTGGCAGGCAAGAGTATGTGCCCAAGAATGATGCAGCAAGTCCCATTCTTGTAGGAAGACCCCATCTTCCTTTGGAATTGGTACACAGGCCCATGGCTGCGAGTGTTAGATTCTATCCTGTATTTCCTCTGCATGTTATTCGGGGTTTAGTAGATTACACTCTCAAAAAATATTGTTTTATTTTCATTGCACCAGGCACCAAAACAGCAATTAAAAAAAATTCATGGGATATTTCTGGCTATGCCCATCCTAAACGCCCTTGAGAAGGTCATGGTGAGCTGTTTCCTTGAACCATTCAAGTCCATGTGGTTTACGTACACACACAGATCTGTAAGGGAGGAATTACAAAGATTTTGACACAGCAACAATGATGGAAGTACAATATAATTCCAAATCAGGATGTTGTGTTGCTTGAAAAGGAACTTGCAGTGATGGTGTTCTCATTTATCTGCTGCCTTTGTCCTCCTAGGTGGGAGCGGTTGCATGTTTAGAAGGTGCTAGCCAAGGAGCCTGATGAGTTGTTGCAGTATAGCTTGTAAATGGTACACAATGCTGCCACTATTTGTCCAGGCTGAAAGTGTTAGATGATCTGCCAATCAAGCAAGTTGTTTTTATCTCAGCAAGCAGAGAATATTTCATTATACTTCTGGCTTGTGTCTTGTCAATGGTGTCCAGGCTTTGAGGAGTTAGGGCGTGAATTACATGCCCCAGAATTCCCAGATTTTCATCTGCTTTTGTAATCACAGTATTCTCAGTTCAGTTTCTGATCAACGGTAACTTCCAGGCTGTTAGTAGTGGGCAATCCTAATGACAGCAATGCTATTGATTGCCATGGGGAGATACCTGGATTCTCTCTTGTTGGAGATGGTCAGAAATCACACGATACCAGGTTATAGTCCAACAGGTTTATCTGAAAACACAAGCTTTCGGAGTGTAGTCCTTTCATTAGGTGAAGTGTTGGACATAGTCACTGCCTGGCACTTGTGTGCTATAACTGTTGCTACTTGCTACTTATTGGCCCAAGGCTAAATATTGTCCAGGTTTTGTTGCAATTGTTAATGGGCTCCTTCGTTATTTGAGGAGTCACAGATGGCGCTGAACATCGTGCAACCATCAGCAAGTATCCCCATTCTGACCTGATGATGGAGGGAAGGTCAACGATCAAGCCGTTGGAGATGGATGTGCTGAGGACACTACCCTGTGGAATTTCTGCACTGACAGTCTGCAGCTGAAATCTTTCTCTCCAACAATCACAACCAACTTCTTTTGTGTGGTCGGTGTACTTCTAACCAGTGGAAAATTTTCCATCTAATTCAAACTGATTCCAGTTTTGCTTGGGATCCTTGATGCCACACTCACTGAAATACTGTCTTAATGACAGTATCCTGACGAAGTCTTGCAGTGGTGACTTAGAGGTGAGATGATTGATCCTCAGCAACCACACCATTTGTCCTTTGTGCTAAGCATGTTTGCAGCCAGCGGAATCCTTTCCTCAATTCAACTTGACTTGAGCTTTGCTAGGTATCATTGATAGCATTTTCAGTCAAATTCTGCTTTGATGTTAAGGGAAGTCACTTTCAAGTCTGGATGAAAGCTCTTGTTCCTTTTTGGACTGAGGCTGTATGTGATCAGGAGCTGAGTGGTCCTGGTGGAAATTCAAACTCGACATCAGTGAGCAGGTTTTTGTTAAGTGTCACTTGATTGTTCTGGTGATGCCAACTTCCAACACTTTGCTAATGATTGAAACTAGACTGACGTGGTGGTAATTGGCCAGTTTGAATTCATCTTGCTTTTAGTAGACAAGACATACTATGTTTTAAGGACTTGGTGGATATTTGTCATGAAAGTTAGGGCATTTAATTAATAAAGTAAGCACCCTTTTAACTGTGTCTTGACTGTTAACATAATGTAAATTTGTCTCTCCAAATCAGAGAGGGTACAAGTGATATGGTTGAGTCACATTCCTATGGAGATGATGGCTAAGTATTTTTCAAATATATAAATTTAAATTAAACAATTTTCTTCATTTTTCTTTCTGTCTTTCTTTTCTTTATTTTTTTCCTCTCTTTATTTTCTGCCTCATCTGATTTGATTCATTCTTCTTTCCTGATTCATTCCCAATTCTTAGAAGTCCATTGCTCAAGAAACTGTACTGTTAGTTCTGTAATTTATTAAGGTCCCAGGTCTTCTGTTGCACTTGGTATCAGCTTACACTTCTAGCAAGTTGAAGTGAAACTATATCTTAGTAGAAGGTGACAGGAAATTTTCTAATGCTGAACATCACATGATGCCCTGCTCACATATCCTCAGGGTTTCTACCACAATTAAAGAGGAGGAGTATAATTTTGCATTAGACTAGATTATTAGATTGTTTTCTGGCTGCTTCTTTAAATAATTTTATTTCTGTAGTGTTGGTATTTTTCTAAACAGCATAATGTATTTGAACTTAAAAATCTGCAATACTGATTAGCACAAGAATTTACCTACATCTGTTTAAGGAAACCAAAATCTGGACTTGGTTGAATGAAAATCTTATTGATAGTAGATGAGATCATTTTAACCATTGTATGGTAATGGAGCAAAGTAGATGAAACCTATCAATAACAGTTAGGATAGAGATGTTTGTTAAGAAGGAGTGAAACATCAGAACTTTATTCAACTGCACAAAAGTTTGTCCTTCTTCATTGTCAAACATTTGAAAATATTTAATTATCCTAAGCTAAAATGAGCAAAGTGAAAATAACTCATGCAATGCTTCACAAAGGTAGAAATAACCATAAATTAGAAATGAAAGGAGGATTGGGAGGTGACCAACAGCAAGACTGAGAAAGTGGATACTAAAGTTCTTTTTTGAAGTAAGGGAAAACAGTAACAAATGGAGATGAAGTAAAGTGGTTCACAAAGATGATGTGCGGGTTTGCAGTGCTGTTGTCAGAGATCATTCAGAAAAACAAATATTTCCACTGTCGGATGAAATCTTTTTTAAGAAAATCTTCTTTCGAAGCCTATTATCAACAAATAAGTGAGCACTAGAAACCTTCCAATGGATTTGAACAGACATTAACTTTTCTGCAGAAAATAATAACCTATCACATGTTCATTGCAAACCAGTTTCATTTGATGGAATGTGTTTATTAGATAGGGCAAGATAGGGCTTGTTTTTGCAAACTGAAGGCATGGTCTGCTCTAATTTCTGGATATGTGACAAAATATGAAAACATAAAACTGTTTGTGAAGCCAGTGTCATAACAATTAAAAAGTTAGTGTTAAAAAAAACTGTGACTGCATCTTCATTTTGCTGAAATTTTAGTTTACTGGAAAAACACATTTCAGGTAATACAAACTTGGAGGGAAAACTTCACATGAGTAATGTCTTAAAAAAAGAGATAAAAATTGTTTACAAACCTTCAACAAAGAAAGTCTATTATCTCTAAAATAGTATTTTGGAATGAAAGGCAAGCCATATTTATCTGATGAACATCTGTACTCCGAGGTGATTACATTTTAGAAAGTTGTAAGTCAAATTTGGATTCAATCTGTAGTTTTGTTTTGACCATGCTGCACTGAAAAGAGTAAACATTTAACTTACTGTTAACACATTGTGGAATAGATTTTTTGCCAGAACTGTACTGAAGTGGCCTCTGAGTGATGTGATAGTTCCAACCCCCCATTCACATGGTCAGAAGGTTGAGATGGTTTTGATGGCTGGGCCTTATATTCATGACACTGGTGTCTACCCACATGTCATGATCATTGACAGGTCAATTCAAAGGTGGTTGTTCTGCCTAGAAACACTCTTATTCAAAGGGTTGAATGAACCTGTTAAAGACAGGTGTCAAGCGCTCTCAGTAAACTGCTTTTTTTTGGATTGGAAGCAGTTTCATAGGAATTGTTATTGAGGTTCCTATAAAAGTACAATCTGCTTTTTAAGTGTATTTTTCTTAGCATTAGCTGTTTGTTCTTTGATGCAGAGAGTGCAATGAAGTATTAACATACTGCAGGAAAGCTAGTTCACAGCAAAAGTAAGTGGATCTGCATCAGTAGAAGTTGGTGAATAAGATATTTGGAGTTGGCTCTGTTCATCCATCTCCTTACTTAGATAGAGCATAAACAGACGCTGATATTGTATTTGGATAGAACAACAAGCATTGACCTTAGCAAAAGTAAAGGAAATTGAATCTGGAGATCTGAAATAAAAGACAAGTGCTGGAGAAATTCAGCAGGTCTGGTGGCATCTGTGAAGAGAGAAACAGAATTGATGTTTTGATGCCAACACAAATGTTCAAAGAATCATATCAGACTCCAAAATGCTAACTTTGCTGAACCAGGAGTACAGTTGAGTACTTCGCTCCATCTTCATCAATAATCACCTCTGAGGTCAGCAATCCAATGGGATTGAGAGTGATAGTGAAGTTACACTTATAGTTATCTACATAGCAGTTGTTCACAGGAGGTAATGTACTGGGAAGCTACAATATGGCATGCCATAGGAGAAGATTCAATCCTGATCTCTACACTCAAGGATTGTGATACAGATCTCAAAGGCCAGAATTGCAGAAGGAAATGCCTTAAAATGGAGCAGGAGATGTTAAGAACATCAGATGGACTGCTTAACAATAGGTGCAAAATTCTTAAAGATTTGGTAGAATTCCTTTATAGCATATGTGGCATTTTGTTTAGTTACATGCACAGATTATAATCCAGTCTGAACCATATCGTCACCCCTGTGGATGCTGCAGCAGAATTTCTGTACATGAGTTGGTTACCAGCTCAAGCAGTTTTGACCAAAGAACAGACTGGTGCCATATAGGCTTTAGATTTCTATTTGCTATGTTCTGGATATATTCACTACTCAAAACTTCTCTAATTTCCTTTCGTGTTCTCTGCCGCAGATCATTAAGGCTGAGGTGCTGCAGGTCTACAGGTGCATGTCCCTATGGGAGTAATAAGTTGCTCTTTAAGTGCATCACTTCTGCTACTAAGCCAGTCACTCAACCACGTTATGCTGACTAGGATATCTAAAAAGGCTGTTGAAGCAAAATGTTTTAACAGTAAATGAGGTGTTACAGTCTTAAACTGACATTAGAAACCTGATTGCTACAAGTCATGAGCCTTAATAATAATGAGTAGACCTCGTCTCTGATTAATCAGTTCAATTGCTGATCAAAAACATGGTGAGATTGTAAATGCTACAGATGAATGGCTCAACGTTGATCTTAGGAAACCATCCTTATGACTGAATGTTTATTAAACACTGGCCATACACTAGTGAAGCACTGACATTCTGGCATATCTCCTTATTCATAAAAGGTATTCACTTATGTAGCAACATTTTGATCACAATGGGAGTACAGTGTAAAACAACTTGGATTGGTGAGAACCCAAAGATATCTGCAAATCCCATATGTTTGTCATGTTCAGTGGCATCCTCCAAGGAGGACTTGAAACAGAGGTAAACGGAAGCAATAATAATGTGCTTTTATATGCTGTCTTTAGCATAATAAAACATACCAAAGCACTTCACAAGAACTTTATAAAGCAAATTTTGATACAAGGCTGCATTATAGTATGCTAGAAAAGATTGCTCAAAATGGTAGGTTTTAAAGAGCATCACATAAGAGAAAAATGAGGCAATGAGGCGGTAAAGTTTAGGGTAGATAACCTTAATCTTGGAACATTGTTGGCTCTGTACAGATATACCCATAAAGGGTAATCAATTTGGGAAGCTCACTGGTCCAGAATCATAAATGTACAGATACCTCAGAGAGTTGTAGCCATGGAGAGATGGGGAAACCTGGATTTTAAGATGCTGTAACTCCTGCTGTCTATCTCAAAATTTGGTAGGCAGAATTGATCCAGGGAAAGAAAGGCCACCCACTGTCATTTAATGGTCCATTAGCTGTTAATGTGCTGGAGGTGGAGTTGCTTACCTCAGAGAAGTGATGGCTAATCAGATGGCAAAACGAGATGTGTACGGTGGCCATTTCTGATTCCACATCAAGCTGAATGGCGAAGAGAGTGGAATGAGGGCAGGACTGAGAGGCTGGAGACATGTGGGGAAGGTAAAGGGGAAGTATGATCTTTGTGTAAAGAATGGCATTTCCTCTGCTGGGGACAGGGGACCAGCAAATGGGGAGGACACACCCCACCTTACCTGACAGCCTACACAGCTAAAGCTTCTTTGCTTCCCATGAGTCCTGGGAGTTCCCTGACAATAGGTAAAATAGCTAGGACAATTAATTGGCTACTTACGAGTCTCATAGGTCCAAGGGCAAGAGAGCTGGGATGTCTCCACCGCACCAGCACAGGATTTCAACAGGTCTGGGGTAGACAACAGGAAAACCATGCACAGGATTTTACAAACATTCCACCTCTCTGCCTCTACCCATCGACCATCCATTGGTGGGGGAGCGTAAACCTCATCTTGGGGAGGAGCAAAGATAAGAAATTATAAAATCAAGGTATTGCTTGACTGGGAGCCAATGTAGGCTGGCAAGCATAGAGGTGATGGATATGTGAAACTTGGTGTGAATTTGAAAATGGGCAACAGCATTTTAAATCCCCTCAAGTTTACAGAGAGGATGACATCAAAGGAATGCAAGATGTGCATTAGGAACATTCAAATCTAGAAGTAACAAAGGCCTGATAAAGTTGACAGCATGGGCATACAGCATTTCTATGTTGGTACTTTGACTGCCACTGACCAGAGAGGCCTGCAACTGACTGCCAGGTGAATCTGCACTATCACATTTTATTTGTCATGAACTCAAGTTAATTGATTCTGGGTCTATAGCTACCATATAGAAAAAAAGACTTGTCTACACATAATCCTCCTGTAATGTGATTATCCAGTTCAGTTCTCTGAATCTCAGGGTTGAAATCATTACTTGTGTCGCAAATGCAGCCCTTAATTCACTTTCTGATACTTCTTGTCAAGAATTTATGATCAGCCCCACTCTCAGCACTACTTCTATTTTGGTCTCCAAAAAACATTTCACCTTCCTAATCATTTCATAAGTTTCTGATTTAAATATTACTGCATTACTTCAATATTTAAGGTCAAGCGACCTAATTTAAGAACTCCACAAAACCGATATCAGCAGCATATCAACCAAGATGAAATGGTAAATTAATTTCCACTGTTTTTAATATCTGGCTGTCCAGTTTCCATTGAAATCAGCTCATGGTACTTTCTCTTCTTTATAGGTTGATTGCTCAATTAGTCTTATATTTAAGCTGTCTGCCAGTAATATTAACATAATATCATTTGGCTTTTTGACCTCAACCTGATATATGGATTAGTAAATGTAAAGTAATATTAAAGACCTTTTCTGAAGGAATGATTTACCATTTTTATAATCCTAATTTTGGAACTTTGAAAGAATGAGATCAGAATAAAGTGGTTGCTTTGATGGAGAAAAGCTTTAGAAAAAAACATCAATACACTCGGAGTCCATGCCTTAGATCACTGCTTTCTCTACCATAAACCCGGCAGGGCACGTGTTACAGTAACAAGCTTAATATGAAAAAAATGTTTTTATGATAGATGAAGGACCCGCACCTAACTTTTATCAAGCAAGGATGAAAAAGGTAAAGCAGCCAGCATAACAGGGCTTTCAGCTGCAAGAATTTTGGCAGAAGAAAACAGAATTGAACTAATTATGAGTGTGAAGAAAAATGTTCACTATTTGCTTACTATTTTTGCATACAAATACTCATATGAATCATTATCCAATTCAACATAATAACAAGTATTTATGGTCGTGTGAAGTGCGGTAGATCACTTTGCTACCTTAAAGATGCTGCTTAAGTTGGAATTGAAACAGAACTGTACGTACTTTAGAGGAAAAGAAAGGACAGGAACACAGGCTTGCACACAGAGTAAATCCTTGCAGATAAAAAATATGTGAGATACCTGGTGGTGTGAGTAACTTTTTGTGACCCATATCATTGGAAATTATTTGAAATTGCACTAAGCCATGACTTGAATAATTAGCTGACCTGGATTGTACTGTTAGAGAGAAGCTGCAGCCTCCTGTCTTGACTGCAGCATGAATCAATCAGCAAAGTGAGTTGGAAGGCTTAATGGTGAAGTATAGTTTAAACAAAGACATGTCCACTTTGTCATCATGAATTGAAGGTACGCCCCTTAAGGTCTGCTCTCAGTTCATCAATTGCAAGTGTTTTAATGTAATTTTACATGTACCTATTCCTGTTTCAAGTTTGTCCTCTCATTCATCATCCTTGTTACTCCGCAGACCACTCTAATCATCCTCAACCTCCACAATTCAAACTCCTCAATGCCACTTACCCAGGACCTACCCTACTCATCCACAGTGCTGTTAGGAAGAAAGTTCCAGGTTTTTGTCTGAGGAACACTAAAGGAAAGGTGATATCGCTCCAAATCAGGATGGTCTTGCAGGTGGTGGTATTCCCTTGCATCTTCTGCCCTGTCTTTCTAGCTGTTAAGTATTGCAAGTTTGGGAGGTGCTGTCATAGGATCCTTAGTCAGCTACTGTAGAGTATTTTGCAGCCTGTTACTATAATGCCAAGGTGAGAGGAGTGAATTTGAATTTGGTGGATGAGGAGCCAACAAATTGGGCTGCTTGATCCTAGATAATCTTGACCTTTTTGAATATGAATCTAACTACTGGATCAAAAATAGGAAGCCCAGGTAACTCTTCAAACGGGCTGGGCTTTCTACTGCCTTTAAGTACCTAAATTGGGAGCAGAAATTGAGGCTAACTTTGTTCCCCTCCTCACATACTGCCTGACCTCCTGAGATTTCCAGCATTTGCTGTTCTTATTTCAGTTTCCAGCATCCATAGTATGTTTGTTTTGAATTAACATAATAGAATAGTGTAGGTTAGATGGGCTTCAGATTGTTATAACAGGTCGGCACAACATTGAGGGCCGAAGGGCCTGTACTGTGCTGTAATGTTCGATGCTCTATGCTCTATAACTTAATAAAGCCAGTAAAATAAGTGAATTGTGTACTGTGATTAATTATTACTGGAATGTTCCTGAAATGTAAGATCACATTAAAACTGCGCAGATATTGGATTATCCTTTGCTTACTTACACAATTCATCTCCTCGTTTTATGAAAAGGAACTGGAGACATTGGTGATGATGCAAAGAAAAGCGATTCATAAAGGTAATATCAAGAGATCAAATGTGTCTGAAAAGATGGAACAGGCTGAGGCTGTTTTCTAAGAACTGAGAAGAGAGGTGACCTGATAGAGGTTTTTAAGGTGAAAGAGTTTAATATTGTAGATGAGAAGAAAATGTGCCCCATATGTTGCCTTTAATTCTATACATTATGAACAACAACATACTGAAAAGTATAGCTGCATCTAAGTAGGCTGGCTATGGAATGAAATATAAATCTCATGACAAATTGATGTGTAATGTACATATTATAGCATAAGTTTTTAAGAACTAATTCAATTAATGAAAGTTATGATTCCAGCACATTAATGTTAAACATGCATGGGTTGGTACTGTGGTAACATTAGCAAAACTGCTCCAAAACTCCCACTATAATTAACAATCCTTTTACTGAACTATACTGAGTCTTAACATGTTTTTCTTAAAACTCCTTCAATTAGCCTCATTCATATTGCTGCCAACATTGCCAGGTGGTCCACTACCAGGGAAGCAAAACAGGGATGTATTGATAGGGATCCGATTTTGAGTGTTTATAGGATTAAGTTCCAACTGTGATGTGTGAAGCAATTGAAAGAAACCAGCCATTGTCCTGTCAAGCATAAAGTACAGACTGTAGTGTTTATCTTTGTTTTCAATCTAATACACTGTATTATATGAATTCTTGTCTTCTTTGATCCAAGCATAAAGTTATCAGGAATGATGGTATGTGTCAGTTTAAATGTACAGGTGCTGATTGCATCAAAGTGTTAAGGTGTTAAAAGTGTAACACAGAGATTTCTCTCAGTTTATGGAAATGCTGGTGGTTGTGGATCCGTCTGTGACATAATAACTCTTAACCCATTCAAGTACTGAAATCTTTTGTGTTCAGTTTATAACTACCTCTCATCCTAAGTGCTCAAGTGTCCACCCTGAAACAAAATATCTGTGTAACTGATGCTGTAGTAAATCTTACTTTACCTGTTGCAGTATTATACATTCTTAATAAACAGTCTTCTTGCTATTGTTGAAGAAGTGGGTATGGTTAGTTTTTGCAGCTTGTCTGATTTGTTCATTTCTGTATCTGTGTGCTTCTAAAATGGGGCAGCTGTTTGAATACTTGGAAATTATTCTAATTAAGATTGGTTTTATAAAACCAAATTTTATCAGTTTTTATCTTCTCAAAAAGTGTTATCAGCAAAAATGCTGATCTGTGAGTTTCCAGTTAGAATGCATAATACTGAGCAATATTACGTACAATCCTGAGAGTGGAGTAAGTGGGAAATCATACAAACTACAGTTATCTGGGAAATCACAAGAAAGGTAACTTACAGTTAGAAGTGCTTAAATTTGTGCAAGGAACTATAGTACTAAGTTCTGACTATCAAAGATCACATACAGTGTTTTATCATGGATTCCAACTCTACACCCCCACTCTCAAAACCCACAATCTTCTTTGCTGAATTCTGCTTTAAGGGGAACGTAAAGTTGTAATTTTAATCCTTCTTAGTCAATGGAAATGATGCTTTGAAACAGGTAAAATGAAGCCTACACCCATCAATTTGGATTTTAATATTGCTGTTTACATTATAGATGAGATTCCTGCCAAATTCCTTGTGAATAATAAGTACAAACTAAGATCTATGTTATATGATAAAATTTCAACCTACTTCTGAGAAAGATACATTTGAATAAATACCTTTAATACTGGCAAAAGAGGGCCATGATACAGAACTGTTTCCTCTTTCACTCATCAGGAAAATGCATGAATTACAAATTTCAGACAATCACAATAATTTATATGACAGGAGAAAACGGTGAGTAGATTTTGATTGGCTGAGATAATGCTTTGAATAAACAAATGCACAACTCTCAAATCTTCCAAGTATTTCAAGAAAGGTGCAAGGCTTGAACATATTCCTTTTCTTTGCAGATTATAGGGCTGTGCATAAATACATTTTAGTAAGTGTCAATGAGCCACATTACAAGCTCGACTGATTGTACTAAATTGGTAGTGCAATATTTAGCATTGCTAGTTTCATGTCAAAACCTTGACCAGAGTTCTTTTGGCAACCAATTTGCACTCTTTTCTCTGGCAGTATAAATTGTGGAGCTTAAGGATTATGTCAGCCAGTGGGATGTTCATATTGAATGTGAAGCTAAACAAGTTGAAGAGCCATTCATGACATATGACATCCCAGAAAAATGATAGTGAATCTTGGAGTAAACCACTTTAATCTCACTTGACCTGATTATGATGTCTCTGTTGAATACTCTTAGAAACAAAGAAATACAGAAAATACGACCATGAGCAGACTATTTAACCCCTTCAGTCTGCTCTGCCGTTCAATTTGATCATAGTCAGAAGTCACACAACACAAGGTTATAATCCAACATGTTTATTTAAAATCACAACCTTTCGAAGCACTACTCCTTCGTCAAGTGATGACAAAGGAGCAGCACGCTGAAAGCTTGTGATTTCAAATAAACCTATTGGACTATAACCTGGCGTCGTATGACTTCTGACTTTATCCACCCCAGTCTAATACCAGCACTTCCACAATATGATCATGGCTGTTCATCTGACTCAGGACCCTGTTCCTGCCTTTTCCCCATACCTTTTGATTCCTTTAGCCCTAAGAGCTATCTCTAACTTCTTCTTGAAAACATTCAATGTTTTGGCTCAACATTGGCTGAGAATTGCAAAGGTTCACCACTCTCTGGGTGAAGAAATTGCTCCTCATCTCAGTCTTAAAAAGTTCACTTCATATCCTTAGCCTGTGAATCTTGGATTTGGACTCCCTGGTCATCAGACAACCAGGAATTAGACCAGCTGATATCAACAAACATAAGTGGGACTGTACAGTGTCTGAAAGTATATTTTAGTTATCATGATATTCTCAATATTGTCATAACCGTCAATGGCCTTCAGTTCATAGAATATAGCCAATTCAGGAATGATTGGGAAATACAGAACCACACATCATCTTCATACTGACATCAGACAAATGGAAAAGCTGAGGCAGCAGTGAAAATTGCCAAAGGGATTATTGAAAAATCAAATAGATCAGCAGATGTATACAATATCAACCTCAGAGTGGAGAAATACACTTAATGAAGGCTCAGAAAGTAATTCAGTCTAATGATTAAATCACGAGGCTCAAAATTATAACAAAATAACAAGAGCAAAACTTTTTTTTGATAATGTGTGATAAATTTCTTTATGGACTATATAGTCCAATAACTTGTAAATGATAGGGTATGCATTTTTTTCTTTCATTGTTAAGGTAAATATCTATTTACACTGATTTGTCATATTCATGTGATTTTATGTAAGTTAAAGTTATGGGCAGTAGCCATTTTATCCATCACATAGAATAGGATACTCCAAAATATCAGGAAGCTGGTAAGTGTAAATTAAAAGAAACATTTTTCTCCAGGCCCCACAAGCAACATCAAGGTCTTTGGTCTTCTTGGGATCCTCCCAACTTCAATTCCACCTAGTTTCATCCTAGCCACAAGATCCTTGGAATAAGGCCCAAACAGACTCAGTTACCTACAGCAGACTTCTGATGTCACAAGGTGGCTCAGAGGTGGCCCAATTTTCATCCTTCCCTTGACTGTTTTCTGTCAGAAATGGCCAAACGGCTAACAGGAAAATCTCAAAGGATAATCTCACAAAATAGCAGAGCTAGCAGGTGTACTTTTGCAAGGGGTAATTCTAAACCAACTAGACCCACAGAAGAAAATGACATTGTAATCAACCTTCCATTTTACAAGCTGCCTAGTTTAATAAATCATTGTAAATGGCAGAGAATACGATCTTTTTTGCTGGCAGGCTATGTTAAAAATACCAACTAGGTTTCAAATAGTGCACTTGGACAAATGTCCTTCAGACAATGAGAGATAGTTTGACATTCCAGTGATTGTACACATTCATTGCACCTGCAAACTCTCTATTCATTTGAGCTCACCAGGGGCCATTGCCAATTTGGGCTGGTGGATTCAATCTTTTTAAAGCTGACACTACAGTCAGTGTCTGTGAAGAAACAGAGAGTGCAAAAGGCTGCCAAGCAGTAAAATGCTGCAAGAGATTTGAAGGGATGAGGTTTCAGGGAGAGAAATCCCAACCCTGTGCTTTAGGACACAGTGTAGACCTGTTATATGTTTAAGGTAAGATAACCAAAGGTAAGTTTTGCTAACTGAGCTAAGTTGATCGTCACTGGGGTCCGGCAGTTCATCCTGCTGTGAAACAAAGCAGTTTAATCCCTGATATCAAGCCTTACCTAGTGATAATTTGGCACCATAATTGGAGAGATTAAAGAAATGCGCTAAATACGTGAGTATCCAGTTCAGATCGCAAGGGGATGCTATTGTTACAAAACAGTTTAGAACGGACTAATAAAGGTCAGAAGTTACACACATCAGATTATAGTCCAACAGGTTTATTTGAAAACACAAGCTATCATAGCCTTGCTCCTTCTTCAGGTGTCAGTGCGAGACGTAGAAAGAGACAGTGGGGGAAAAAATGTGTATGTGTGTGTGTGTGTCTGTGTGTGTCTGTGTGTGAGTGAGAGAGAGAGAAGGGGGTGAAGAGAGAGTGTGTGCGAGGGAGACACAGTGAGTGTGTGCACGTGTGTGTGTAGTGGGGGGAGACAGACAGAGAGAAAGAGTGTGTGCATGAGTTTGTGTGTTGGGGGAGGGAAAGTGTACGTGTGAGGGAGAGAGAGCGAGAGAGAGTGTGTGTGTATGTCTGCTTGAGAGGCAGTGTGTGTATGAGACAGGATCTGTGTGAGTATGAGTGTACATATACGTATTAATCAATTAAAACCATCGAACTGATTAAAGATTTACCAGCATCTCAGGTTTGTTTAATAAATCCTCACCAGTGGTGTGACCCTTTGATCTTTTACTTATACATTCTTTGTCTGATACTACCTCTCCCTCTAATATTTGAAGCAGGAATAGACTCAGAAAGCTTATGATTTCAAATAAACCTGTTGGAGTGTAACCTAGTGCTGTGCGATTTCTGACCTTGTCCACCCCAGTCCAACACCAGCACCTCCACATCATGGACTCAGAAAGGAGTCAAAAAGCATGAAACTTGTACCCCTTTGTGACCTCTCCACAGTTTTCAACTTGCTGACCACACTATAATCCTCCTCCATCATTCTAATAAAACAGAACTGTGAATACTGCAGATACGAAAGAAAAGCAGAAATTGTTGACGAAACTGTAGCCGTGCCTGTGGGGAGCAAGCAGAGTTAATGTTTCAGGTCACTGGACTGAAGTTCACCAGCAATTTCTGTTTTCGTTTGCACTCCACCATTGTCCAGTTCATTTGGAATTACTGTTGTTTCCTGTTTCTGTTCTTATCTATTTGGCTAGCACTGCTGCCTCACAGCGCCAGGGAGCCAGGTTTGATTACAGCCTTGGATGTATGTGTAAACTTTGCACATTCTCCCTTTGTCTGCATGGATTTACATCAGGTGCTCTGATTTCCTCCCGCAGTCCATCAATGTGCACATTAGCAAGATTGGCCATGTTAAACTTGCCCCCTAGTGTCCAGGGATGTGCAGGCCAGGTGGGTTAGCCCTGTAAATGTGGGGCTACGAGGATAGGGTGGAGGGATGAGTTTGGTTGGGGTGCTCTTCGGAGTGTCAGTAGAGGCTCATTATACTGACTGGCGTCTATATGCACTGTAGGGATCCTATGATTCCAGTCACTGCCAGAGGGTCAAGTGTGAACATGTCCCCTACTGGTCCCACACTGTTTTCCTGGTATCGTCCAAGGATCCTTCCTTGGATTTCACAGTTTCTCCTCTATATACTGCATATTGGCAGCCTCTTTTGTTAAAAGTAAACACAAAGACATAATAGTGCTACCAGGTCAGAGAGCTGCACTCTCATTAGAGTTACACAACTGTGGTAGTTTAATCTACGTGCCGACATGCCTCAAGTGAGCAGAGCGATTGAGATGGAGAGTTCTTCATGGTAACTTCAAACAGTGTGGGAATTAAATCCACACTATTGGTGTCATTCTGTATTTGCAAACTAGCTGTCCAGCCAACTGAGCTGACCAGTAAACTGCATCAGAATTCCCATTTGACCAGAGCTCTCCAGTTTGATGTAAGTGAGATCAAGGTTTCATAACCATGGTTGTATTTATGCAGCTGAAAGAAGCATAGGTCAGGTGGTTGCTTCATAGATTTGTTATCCAAAAGTCAAAATTGGTGTCAGTGAAGAAAGATATGATTTGATGGGAAAATGGTCAATATCTGTGCTGTAACATTACATGATTCTTGCTGCTCCAAGTTATGTAGGGGTGATTTAGCAAAATAAAATCTATTGCAGAGATAAACAGGAGAATTGAAAAAAGAAACACTGCAAGACTATTGCAAACAAATGACTCCAAAAATCTACAACACATGACCCAAATGTTCATTCCAAGATTGATCCTACTGGCCCTCTCCAGCATTGACTATGCTTGTGGTTTTGGAGTCATTGAGAGGACATCTAATTTATATGGGGCTGGCAGGCAATAGCCACACTTCTGGGTCATCTTTAATAAAGGAGATTGTAGGAACTGCCGATGATGGAGTCTGAGATAACAAGGTGTGGAGCTGGATGAACACCGCAGGCCATGCAGCATTAGAGAAACAGGAAAGCTGATGTTTCGGGTCTGGACCCTTCTTCAGAACTGGGAGAACTTTAAGATAACTGCCTGCTGCATGTTTTTATTTAATATGGGATGAGGCAGCAAAAAAAAACTAAAAGTTACTCTGAAACAAATCAGAAAATGCTAGAAATTCACAGCAAGTGAATATAGCCCGTTCTATTGCACTGTAGGGAATTGATTCATATTCTTGCCCACTAATCTTGCTGCCACCTTCACAGATTTTTGAATTCACACTCCCAGGTTTTTCCGTTATCCTCAAATAGTGTAATTTTATTATATTTCCTTCGCTGATGTTAGTCCCATCATTTCATACTTCCATATAATAATTTGCTATAGCTGAGATTTTCCTATCAAGGCCAGAAGAATGGCAGGTGGATGAACTAAAAGAGGAAACAGATAAGAAAGAGTCAGATTCTCTCCATTGAGATAAAGACCACCATTTGACTTCTGCATCTTCATGAGGCAGGTCAAGTGTGTACCAGCAGGTGTTGAGGCCTGACTGCATTTCATTCATAGCATAACTCATTAGAACTAACTTCATTTCCCAATTAACTTCTATCAAATCAAAAATCTCAATGCCTCAGAAAATGGATATCAAAAAGCACACATATACCAGGCACACTGCATTTCTTTCCCTGCCTCCGTGTAAGTACTTGCCATTTTGTCCTTTTGGTAATGTGACATTAAATTAGGCTTTCACTCACTTATACTGTTACTTCTCTTAGTACAGTCAACACATCCAAGTGGATCAAGGTGCACCGACTAATTGGGCCATCTCCAAGCCCAAATAACAATGGCAAACAGGGTGGCATCTTATGATCTGAGAGCAGGCTTTAGCATGCATGTTAAGCACCTTTCCTTTTGATGGAAAGGTGGGCTTTTTGTTCTTTTTAGGCAGTAGGATGACTTTCTTGCACTCTGGATTTGTAAGTTCTTGGGTGGCTAAGGAGTTCAATGTTGCATCCACATGTCCTGTCACAGATAAGGCAAATTGTATTTTAGTAAACAGATAACCAGGTGTAGAGCTGGATGAACACAGCAGGCTAGGCAACATCAGAGAAGCAGGAAAGCTGACATTTCGGGTCTGGACCCTTCTTCAGAAAAAAAGTTATATTTTAGTAGGTGGGTTTTCACACTTATGTTCCATTACACTTATCCTCCACCTGTGCCTGTGAAAGATGTGTGAGATGCCTAGCACCTTCACAGATCCTCCTTCTCCAAGTCGGAGGTGCAGGGCAAGAGATTTCTATCAACCAATGGAGATAATTCTGCTGCCAACCTGAAAACCTCTTGTCATGACAAAACTTAAAGTAGAAAGTTGTTTTGGGAGGCTTGTGCCAAAACATGCATATGATGTGGCCTGTCCAGCTCAGCAACCAATGCCTCAATACTGGGGAGGTAGGATTGAGAGAGGACATTGATACTGGAGTGCTTAACATGCCAATGGATTTGGGGGAAGCCTTGCTGTTGACATTTTTTTGCAAGTTTCAGATGTCTGCTGCATATCAGCAATCTCTCCAATGTATTCAGTAGGTTATACAGCACTAGTGCCTGTAGACCATGAGGGTGCTGTCAAGTTTATCTCTGCTGCTCAAGTAGCTAAAGGCTGTACTGACACACTGAAGCCAATATTCAATTTCATTTTCAATGTGTGTGCTTGATGAAAGAGGCCCCCAAGATGTGAGAATTGAGCCACACTGTCTAGTGGTTCACCATGAATTTTAATTGTCACAGGACATAGTGACATAGTTCTTCTTGGGACTCAATAGTGATTCATCCTCCAGCACTGTAAACTAATTCAAGTGTTTAGACATAGCCAAGTGGAAGAATAGTGGTGGCAACATCCTTCTACCGACAAATATCACAGCATTCAGGAAGTTAGAGCTACACGGACATACTTCTTTTACTGCCCTGTTTGTAAATGCTACGATTCACATGTACAATTGCAAAGGCTGTGCATTCTGAGCAAGTCAGCTCCAGGTCTCATGAATGTAACAAATACCCAACTTCCACAATATCATTCAGCAAGGAATGATGAGAGTTACCTCTCAGGTATGCTTTCAATAACTTATATACAAAGAACAGACAAAGGTTACATGGAGGGCCTTAATGTTCTGAACAACGTGAGGAAACAAGGTTTTCCTATCCTTCTTTTCTTTCTTTACAACTGTTCTCTTTCCATGGTGTGTTTTTTTAAACTCTGCTCCATTGTGTTTTATTGATTTCTATCACTTTTTGTTGGATTAGGTCGGACTAATTGAGGCTATTGTTGCTCTTTGAGTTTTGTTCTGACGAAGGGCCATTGGACTTGAAGCGTTAATTCTGTTTTTCTCTCCACTGATGCTGCCAGATGTGCTGTGCTTCTCCAGCACTCTCAGTATTTATTTCAAGTTTCCAGCTTTTGCAGTTCTTTGTTTTGTATTAATGCATACTTCATGTTGTAGTCAGGCTATATATTCAGCACTGGTACCTTTGATTTACTTGATACTTATTCTCCATAATCATTGCTGTTGTTAATTTCATAATTGCTTGGATTCACTCTTACTCTTCTGGTAGTTCATTAATTTTGGTGGTTTGAACTGTTCTACTATACAGCTGGATCACTGGGGGCTCATGTAAAGAGGCCTGGCTTTACGTCCCATGTGCTGCAGCGGTGTTCCATAACATCTTGAACAAGTTGATTAAAGATATCTACAGTTGGACCATTAGAAGGCTCTACTGGCTTCTCATTAGCCACACCAGACTGTATACATACTTGATGCCCTGATTCTACCAATATTCCTGTTCGATTTTCTCATGTGCAGAGCCAACATATTCCTACATTGAATTTCGTCTTCTAACATTTTGCCCATTCATTTCATCCTTGTTCCTCTGTAACTTTACACTTCTATTGGGCAGCTTAAATCAGTCAGAGACATATCTAACAATGACTTACTCCCTTCCCAGTCTTCAACTGTTCTAAGAAAAATATACACCTTATTGAGGACTTACGAATGAGTCTCAGATTGTAACAGCACCCGTCTGCTACACTGTCACGATGAGTACTGTAGGACCATAGAGGAGAGTAACATCAGATTGTCAATCCACCTTGATACCTAGCGACACAAATCCATATGAGTTAACATCAGGACTGTTGTGTCGATTTATGAAAATACATACAGAAGTAAGTTCATTGCGGTTGTGCTTTTTGTTTGGTATATACTATTACTCAGTGAAAGAAAAATAAACAAAAGGGCTTTTTTGACTTTGCACTAGTGGTAAATAGTCTTGCCTGCTTTGGTTTCATACTTGATTTTCTGGTGTGCACTGAGCATTACTGCTGACTGAATATACTGGAAATTCTGAAGTAAGCGACTTGAATTTCTGATCATTACAGTTTACATTGTGTGCTGGAATTTCCAGCATGTGCTTTTAGTGGGTGAGATTCCCACCAGCAGAGCGAAGTTGGTAAGTTACCTCTATAAAGAAAACAACGAAAAACATGTATCTGCAGAAAGCATGTGCAAATTAGACAAAAATGTTTCATTCCAAGCGTCTGACATTATAGACGTGTGGAAAGATTTTTGTACCAATTGACAGTGTAACTTTCAATCAGGTTTGTGCACTTGTACAATGCAGATGTATATAAGTAATTACATGTGGAATTTCTTGTTAAACATTGAAGAATTAGCTAAAGTGAACCATACAAATCTCTTTCCACTTAAATTAAGGGAGAGAAAACTAGACTCATTCCTTTATGCATTCAAATTCAACCAATACTGCAATATTGTAGCATATCAGTGCATTTTGGATACAAAGTTAGGAAAATCTTCATTTATATTGACTGTTGCAACATTAAAAAGACTACCTCAAGTTGTGATCCCCTTTTTTGTAAGTTGACAGAAAAGGTTCTAGTGGTTTCAAGGTATAAAACCTTGTTCTCCTCCATGAAATAGATTTATTTGTCACTAAAAGTTCCAAGTGTAACATATAATAAAGAGATTGACAATGAGAAAATAGACTTATTGGAGGGATGTTCTAAATGGCAGTTCCCCAATTTTAAGTTATTCTGGAGCGGCATTCAAATCATAACTAAGCAATTACATTGTGTCAATCATGGCTTGGTAGTATTTTCACCTTTAAATGTCATATTACTAAAACCTGTGCAGAAAAATCAGAACTGACAATCCATTACAGCACTAGGGCATGGGCGTTATTGTTGTCAGAGGTTCTGTCTTTTAGATGAGATCATAAACTAATGCTCTGGATCCACTCTCAGATGGATGTAAAAGATCATGGCACTCTTTCAAAGAAGAGCAAGGAAATTATCCCTGATGCCCTTTATCCCTTAACATCTCAAGAAAACACATAATTTGGTCAGTACTATGTTGCTGCTTGTGTGAGATTGCTGAGTGCTAATTAGTTGGTATACCTTTTACATCACAATGCAAATGCTTCAAAGGTACCTAAATGACCGTAAAGTACGTTGAGATGTCAATTGGTCATGAAAGGTACTATGTAAATGCAAATCTTTTCATTTATATAGCAACATCAAGCCAGCTTTGCAGAAACATAACGTTGGTAAACTTGATATTTACATGGTGGTCTTCAACAGCAAAGTATCATCATCTAATGCACATCTCATTGGGTCAATTTGCTTTTTGGGCTTCTGGAGACGGTTATAGAAGTTTCCAGAATACAATACCAGAAGTACACATATTGTATGTATTATTATGGTAATTGCCCCTCTCCAATGCTATCTTTAGGAGGAACACACTGGTTATATATTGGATCAGTTACTAAGCATTTGGTTTTCTCTGAAAAATAATGTTCACCTTATTCATTTAAATAGGACTTATGTTCTGACATTACAGGTTAGTGCCTTAATGAGCCAGATTTTCCTGCAGACAGAGAATTTCATGATATGCATTATTAATTAGATTTGTCATGCACCCCTAGCTGAAAAAATGTTTTTCACACAAAGTTGCTGAATTTGTCAATAAGCCTGACAACAGCAATGTACACTGTGTTGTTAAACAACAATGTGGTTTAATTGTTAGTAAATGGAAAAAGCACCATCTGTAACTTGATCACTGACCTTTTTAACATTATAGAAAGAGAACACTTTTGTGTTGAAATTGTTGGAATGGAACTTATAGTTGTTATTGCAACTGTTAGGATTTAGATATTGATACTTTGCACGTGATCCATACTTTTGAAATTATTTGAGTGTCAGTTTTCTTTGTGGAATTTATTTCAAACATAATGTCAGAGATTGAACAACGTACTTTTGGTAGAACCCAAAACAGTTGTTTGGTAGACTGAGAACTGACTGAGATAGTTGGGTTGTGGACAGACAATGATCGAAAGAGAAAAGACATGCACGTAAACAAGCAGAAATGAGTTAAACTGCACCAACGCTCACTGAACCCTGGAATAAAGGCCCAGCCCAGTTTAATTTGGCTGCAATAATCAGGATGTGAGCAATTGTGATTATTCAAGGCCCCTTCATCTCATTGCGTGGATAGCTTGAAGATGAAAGCACTGTGCCAATGGGAAAGTGACATGATTGCAAATGGTATAAGAAAAGTATAAGAATTGGATGTGGAGGAGATTTTGTACTGCAGTTGGATGGGGAAATAGCCTGGATGATGTCAACAGGTGTTATAGGCAGGATGGGTTGAATATCCAAACTTGACATTCTCTGAAGAAACCAAGCAACTGGAGTGACCGTGTACATTCTCAGATATTTGCATCAGTATTTTTGCATTGATATTGATTTACGCACCAAGGGATTTAGGTTAATAGAAGTATTGATTGCATCACATGCAAATGTACATTGAATCGTTGATATCCAGAGTGTACCTTGGAACCACAAGGGTTAAGTAGTGGAACCTGGGTCGGGGATGGCTTACAGTACTGATAACAATGCACCAACAATGTCTCATGGGCCAAAGAAGGACAATGGACGAGTAAGGTCAATAAATGTTGCCCCGGAGAGGTTTTCTGTCAGTTCCATGAATTTGATAAAAGGATACTCATGTTTCTAATAATTAGTCCTAATGACCTGCAACACATTGGTTTATATCTACCACAAAAAATTCTGGACCTATTATGAATTGCACCACATATTGTCAGGATACAAACCGAAACAGCAATTTCCCAACAGAAAGGAAGCCAAAGGATTCAAAAACCGAAATTACTGAAAAATCTCAGCAAGTCTTACAGCATCTATGGTGCAATACAGAGCTCTGAAGATGGGTTACTGGACCCAAAACATTTTCTGATTTCTCTCCATAGATGCTGCCAAACCTGATGAGTTTTTCCAGCAGTTTGTATTTTTGTTTTTGTTTTTAAATCAAAGGATTCCCTCGTTACTCAAAACAGCTAAGCAAAGATCCATGGCTAGAACACTCAAATAACACCATAAAAGTCAGGAAGCAGATGAAAAGAATTACTCTAATTAAACTTACAATAACACTTTTAAAAATTTAATTGACACTCAGTCTCCTTTTATCTATTTCAAAATGCATCTAAGGAGAATTATCATGAGTACAAACAACACATTAGTGGGTACAATCTTGTGCCCTACTCTGTGGCAGCTTTTTTGGCAGGAAGGTCATTTAATTAGATGGGAGAGTGGCGTGTGGGGACCCTGTCACCTTGCTGCCTTCAAGCTTGTTAAACCTGTGCTGAGAACTCCCAGGGATGATTACCTTGTTCTACTGCCAACTGGGGACCTTAACTAGCCAATTAATGTCCACTTAAACACCTTGGCCCACACGTGCTAGTATTAATCAGTGGTAGGCAGGGAACTCATCATAAGGGCAGAATGACAAACAAGTCCTGTCATGTTTGTTTGCAAGCTACCAGGGGAAATGCCTCATTCAAAGGCACTCAGTACTGATCAAGAGATTGAGAGACCTGGCATTGGGAATATAGGGAAGTGGGAGGCATTGGAAGGTGTTGGAAAACCAACCACCTGCCCTTTGCTGCTGATTCCCTCCTATCCCTTTCCACCCTCTGACCCTGACCTCAGGATTCCCTTTCTTCTAACACTAGGCCCTGTCTTGATCCAAAGCTCAGCTTGCCGTTGTACTGGGAGAACCTACAACTGCACTGGCAGTGCAGTTGACTGCAAAAGAGCTTCAAGCTTCTAGGTGGCTGACAGCTGTCATCAGGTGGGACTTCTGCCTGGCCCCTCAATCCTGAAGAAGGCATGTCACTGGCTAATTCATGAGGTTTGAGAAAAGGGTTTTTTAAAATTTGGAACTCAAGATATGCTTGAAATAGCTCAGTGTGCACAAGTGAAGATAGTATAGTTCATCTCAAACAATGGTTTAAGATCAGACTAATGTACATTTAATACGTGCAGTAAAATACAGAAATCATTCTGCATCTTTACACTTTATTTGAGCAATCTTAAAGAAAGCTTATCCTGTGTCATCCTATCATGAGAAAAAAATCTTCACTATGTTTATTCCATGCTGACAGTTATTTTCTGTATCTAGCTGCTAGATTTATCCACAACATGGAAAACTACACACAGCATTTTCTAATTCAAAATGCGGTCATCCAGAAATCTTGAAGTCACTGCAGAAGAAATCTTTGCAAGCCGAACTAGCTGTATAACACACATTTATTTAGCAGCAGACAGCATGTACAGCTGCACAAACCACTTAAACTAGCAACATCTCAATATTATTTATATTTTAGCAGAAGGTAGTATCACAAAACAGGAATGCCATCAGAACATGTTTGGCCAAATCATTATTAAGGGAGTGGACAAAAATAAAGCCAGAGGCCTCCGTCCCATAGGCTCAGGGTTAGAAACACCCTGATTTTATTACAGATAACAAAGTGTGAAGCTGGATGAACACAGCAGGTCAAGCAGCATCTCAGGAGCACAAAAGCTGATGTTTTGGGCCTAGACCCTTCATCAGAGAAGGGGCTAGGCCGGAAATGTCAGCTTTTGTGCTCCTGAGATGCTGCTTGGCCTGCTGTGTTCATCCAACTTCACATTTTGTTATCTTGGATTCTCCAGCATCTGCAGTTCCCATTATCTCTGACTTAATTACACCTACTTCTTTTCTCCGTTACTTTGACACAAGCATCCAACTAACTTCAATCATATCATATAGTATATTGCAATAGAATGATAGCTAGAAGCTGCTTCTTTGAGGCAGCATGGTGATACATATGTGTCTTTACAATTTTTATAGATGTCAGCAATTGTCAATACTATCAGTGTCCCGAAGGAAGTCATCAGTTGATAGCACTATGTAAGACTTTGTCACCTTGATAAACACCAACATTTAATTAGAGATACCTCTGACAATGCAAATAGTGAGTTTCAGGAGACGGCATCGAAGGAATCATGGGGTGGATTGTCTGGATTATTGCAACATCATTTGCAAATTCATAAACACTGGCTACACACAACACACGTCCATAACTGTTGGCATTTGACATCTGCCAACCACAAGATACTTACACGAGACTTCAGCACTTCAATGCTGCAACTCCGGCTGCACTGGCAACCGTCATCATAATGCTGCAGCAAGGACAGTTTCACTAAAGACACATATCTTGTTCATGGGCTGGACCAGACTGCATCCTCGAACTCTTTTCTTAGGCTCATCATTCTGAGCCTACCTGGACGCTCACAGCAATCCTGCTTTGCATTGCCCTGCTTTGTCTTTTTCTGATTTGTTCCTTCAGCCAGAGATACCAACTCAAATAACTGATATCTTGCTGTGCCATATGGTGCATACAAAAAGTCAGGAAGTTTGTTGTAGTTGTCAGCAGGACTGACAAGAGGTATAGCCTTTGCTCAGGGGGTCCTGGCACAGTAAGTCATGGGCTCTCTTAGATACCAGATCAGGCCCTGGTCAGGGCTGTTGGAGTCTGAATTCTCACATTATAAGGCATGAGGAGCCAAATGATGGCACTGAACCAATCATTTTGACTCTTTCTGCCCTATTGTGGGCTGTGTGTTCCTAGAATATGAGATTGTGAGAGAGAGATGGAGGAGGTATTATGGGAGAAGAAAGTGGGTGGCATAATTATTACTGTTGGTGCCCCTGGGCAGATGTCCTGAGGAAGTGAATATGCAGCATAGAGAGCATGGTAGAGCATTGGCCTTAGTACAAAGTAGGTATAGTAGCAGACGTTGAGATGAGGTGTCAGAGAGAAGATGGTGGCACTTATATTGGCAAAGTGGAGAAGGACTCCACCTCTTCTGACTGTAGTAGACAATCTTCCAGATGACCGAGTCTGCTTTAACTTGGCTAGCACCCTTAGACCAGGCTAGCAACTTTAATCTACTGCTGTAGCCTACACTGCTGATTCTTTGTGGGAAGAAATCCTGTGTTAGCACCATCCTGTCCAGCAGGGCTTCCAAAAAGTAAGATGCCAATATTTCCCTGTCTGCTATGTCTGGGGAAAATGTCAGGAACCATGAAGAGCACCACTGGACCAATAGTGCTTGTGTGGGTGCACCAGCATGGTGTGGGCACCGGGGATGCCAGTCTTAGAAAAATGGTATCTGCTGAGTGGCAAGTTTATCCAGGACGAGCACATAGAAAGGTGGGGCAGAAATTGGGCATGACAGACACCATAGGTGCAGGATAGGTAATTAAGAAAACTTAAAATTTGAAATAAATCGTGAGGCAGGTTTGGTAAGATATAGTGAGGGAACCCATTTGGCCTCTCAGTGACAGACCCTCCAAAAAACTCAATGCATTTTAGATTTAGCCAAAAAAACTTAAGATTCAGCCCTTTGTTTTGGACTTAAGGTGCAAAAGTCAGATCACCAGTTCTGTCTGCCTGCCAGTGAGATCTTGTTAGTTTCCCATTCTTGAGACAAAATTAGTTTAGAGAGCTAGACAAATATGAGCTAAATTACAAAGTTTAATGCCAAAAATTTCACCAACAAAAACACAACACAAATAAATGGGGAACAACGCAAGGCCAAAATTGATTTAAATATCTTGCTTTAAATATGTGTGTGCAACGTATATATGAATGATATCCTTCAAAATACAGTTTCCATAAAGCTTATTGAATTAGTGCCAGACCATAGTGAGGTCTGCATGACCCTGAAGTATTCTCTGGCATATTTGTTGAAACATATGGACTGCTTAGTTACAGTCCACATATACAATCTATGAACTAGGGTCTTTTTTTTTCCATCGAAAGAAGGAAGGAGAAAGCATTGAATTAAAAAAAATGTTTTTAGTTTCTCAGATTTACAGTGTTTGGTTTGCTGATGAATTAACACTTTGCCAAATATAATTAATGCAAGTGCAATAGTACAGCTGTTACGACTCTATGAATGGAAACATACTAATAGGCACACACTGAACCAGGGAGTTCTTCCAAGCCACACTAAGAAAGGAAGAAATGAGAAATGCAATGCATCTTCATAATGGTTTCAATGATTTATTTGTGGTGTAAGATATTTTGGTGGTTTGTAAACTGTATTCAATTTTTTTCTAAGATCAGTAACAGATTTATTTTCAAATTTTAAAGAGTAAACTCAAGTTTATCTTTATATTTTTAATGATATTTCACAAGCACAAATTACGTCTGGGAATTGAGTCACTCAAAATGCTAATACAACCCAGATAAATAGAGTAAAAAGTTTTCCCTGTGTCAGAAATCTTTAAACTGCAACATTCATAATCCATAGACTAAAATGTAAAACTTGGTAATCTCAAATAAAAAAAATTCCAAAGGTGATTTGTTTAAGGAGCCGAAAACCTTTCAATGAGCACAGAACCTGTCTTGAAGTTGGGTTTGGCATATGTTGTTGAGACAAAGAAAAAAGTGAAAATTAAGCTTGAGTAGTGGTGCAATACAGATGGTGTCAGATGAACTGCCGGTTATCGCAGTGTCGAATATTCAATTCAATTGACTGTAAGGGAATTGAATAGCAGGCGCTGTATATAACAGTCTGCATATCTGATAACACATGTTCAGTGCCACCACTTGAAGCAAATGTCCACTCTAGACGTTTACTTTCTAACTCCTTTGGTCTGCCTAACCCTGCAGAACATGCTAATTACATATCGGGCTGAATTTCTTAAAAGTTCTTCTGGTCAAAAGTGTAATTTTATAAACTTTACACCATTGTCACAAGTTAAATTGTTTTGTTCCACTTCATTCACATCTCTGACTTGATGAAAACAAAAATTCAAATAACAGTAAAATAAGGATAAAATACTTTTTAAACATTCTAATGGATATCTGTTCTTACAAGTTTGCATCTAGTATGTGGATACATTTCAGAAGTTATTTATCATGTCCAGAATTTTGCAACTGTGTGTAGAGTTGAGGAACTACAGAGGTAAAAAAAGAACATAGTTGGAATTATGTACAGGCCTCCAAACACTAGTCAGGAGTTGAGCGCAAGATACACCAGGTGATTGAAAAGGTGTTTAAGAAAAGCAAAGTTACAGTGATCATGGGGCATTTCAATATGCAGGTGGACTGGAAAAATCAGGTTAGTAGCGGATTGCAAGAAAAGGAATTTGTGGAATGTCTATGAGATGGCTTTTTGGAGCAGCTTGTGGTGGAGCCCACTAGGGAACAGGCAATACTGGATTCAGTGTTGTGCAATGAGGCAGACTTGATAAGGGAACTTAAGGCGAGGGAACCCTTAAAAGGCAGTGATTGAGAGGGAGAAGATAGAATCAGAGGTAATTGTATTACAGCGGAATAAAGGCAACTACAGAGGCATGAGGGAGGAGCTGGCCAGAATTGACTGTGAGAGGAGCCTAGCAGGAAAGACGATGGAACAGCAATAGCAGAATTTTCTAGGAGTAATTCAGGAGGCACAGCAAAAAATCATCCCTAGGAAAAAGAAGCATGGCACAGGGATGATGAGGCAATCATGGCTGATCAGGGAAGTCAGGGATAGCATAAAAGCAAAACAGAAAGCAGATAAAGTGGTGAAGGGCAGTGGGAAACCAGAGGATTGGAGAGCTTACAAAGACTAACAGGGGGCAACAAAGAAAGAAATAAGGAGGGAGAAGATGAAATATGAGGGTAAGCTAGCCAGTAATATCAAGGAGGACTATAAAAATTTCTTTAGACATATACGGGGCAAAAGACAGGCGAAAGTAGACATTGATTAGCTGGAAAATGATGCTGAAGAGATAGTAGTGAGGAACAAGGAAATTAATAATTACTTTGCATCAGTCTTCACAGTGGAAGACACAAGTAATATTCCAAAAATTCGAGAGTCGGGGGCAGAGCTGAGCATGGTCGCCATCGCCAAGGAGGAGGTGCTAGAAAAACTGAATGGTCTCAAGGTGGATAAATAACGAGGACCAGATGGACTATACCCCAGAATTTTAAGGAATTAGCTGAAGAGATAGTGGAGATAGTGGTGATCTTTCAGGAATTGCTACAGTAAGGGAGGATCCTGGAGGACTGGAAAATCTCTAATGTGACACCACTGTTTAAAAGGGCAATAAGGCAAAAGACTGAAAATTACAGGCTGATTAGCCTAACCTCATTCATGGGTAAGATTTTGGAGTCCATTGTGAAGGATGAGATTTCTGAATACTTGGAAGGGCATGGTAAAATAGGGCAAAGTCAGCATGGCTTAATCGAGGGGAAAATGTGTCTGACAGTTCTGCTAGAATTCTTTGAGGAAATAATGAGCAGGTTAGACCAGGCAGAGCCAATGGATGTTATCTACCTGGACTTCAAGAAAGCCTTTGACAAGGTGCCACACAGGAGGTTGCTGAGTAAAATGAGGGCCCATGGTGTTAGAGGCAAGGTGCTACCATGGAAAGAAGGTTGGCAGTCTGGCAAAAAGCAGAGAGTGGGGTTAAAAGGGTCTTTCTCAGGATGGCAGCTGGTGACAAGTGGTGTTCCACAAGGGCCAGCTTTGGGACCACAGGTTTATACATTAATGATCTAGATGAAGGAGCTGATGGCATTCTGGCTAAGTCTGCAGACTATACAAAGATAGGTGGAGGGACAGGTAGCAATTGAGGAGATGGGAAGGCTGCAGAAGGATTGGGACAGGTTAGGAGAGTGGTCAAAGAAGTAGCAAATGGAGTACAACATGGCCAAGTGTGAGGTCATGCACTTTGGTAAGAATACAGGTATGGACTATTTTCTAAATGGTGTGAAAATTCAGAAGTGTGAAGTGTAAAGAGACTTGGGAGTTCTAGTTCAGGATTCTCTCAAGGTAAACTTGCAGGCTGAATCAATAGTTAGGAAGGCAAATGCAACTTTGGCATTTATTTTGAGAGGACTTAAATATAAAAGCAGGGATGTTCTACTGAGGCTTTATAAGGTTCTAGTCAGGCCACATTTGGAGTATGATGTGCAGTTTTGAGCCCCATATTTAAGTAAAGATGTACTGGCCCTGAAGCAGGTTCAGAGGAAGTTCACGAGAATGGTCGCAGGAATAAAAAGCTTAACATATATATAACATTTGAGGACTCTGGATCTTTATTCAATGGAGTTTAGAAGGATGAGAGGGGATCTAGTTGAAATTTACAGAATACTGAATAGCCTGGACAGAGCGGATGTTGGAAAATGTTTCCACTGGTAGGAGAGGCAAGTACCTGAGGGCAACGCCTTAGAGTAAAGGGAAGACTTTTTAGAACGGAGATAAGGAGAAACATCTTCAGCCAGAGAGTAGAGAATCAATGAAATTCACTGCCCCAGAAGGCTGTGGAGGCCAGGTCATTGAGTATATTTAAGACGGAGATAGATAGGTTCTTGATTGTCAAGGGGATCAAGGGTTATGGGGATAATGTGGGAGAATAGGGTTCAGAAACGTATCATGAATGGTGGAGCAGACTCGGTGAGCCGAATGGCCTAAATTCTGTTCCTATGTCTTAATTACAGATTAAAATAGGTTAGCTAAAAATTGCAAAATGTAATTATCAGCCCTTATTTAAGAGTTAATTTTCCAACTTTGAACTTCTGGCATCCAAGTAGTGCAGTTTAGGAGAAGTATGGTTTTATGACCATTAATTTAAATGGCTGGAAGCAGATGTTTGAATTTCCACTGTCCCTTTCTTTTGTATGAAGATCCTCAAAGAAGGAGCAAAATCAGAAAATGATCCCTTTGCATATCAAATTCTGAAACTTAACAAGTCATATTTTGAATACAGGGTTCAACACATTGAACTTGTTTTTATCAGATTAAAGCAGATTACATGAAGAAATAATCTGGGTTTTTAAAGTGGCATAAGTGATGTTGTGAAATGACAGAAACTTCAATTGGCCCATCATGCTTGCATAGATAATAGCTCCACATCAGAGTTATTGTGAGGTAGAGATATAAAACAAGAGGCAACAAATTAGTCACCTGTTGTTCAAACTGGCCATTTGGCATTGGCGGATGCTAATTAATCTGTTATCGTCTGTAGCAGTGTATGAACATACAAATTATAAGCACTAATATGCCAATTGGCCCTGGCATGCTCCAGCATTGATAAGATCATGACTTATCTGACTGTGGCTTCAACTCCACTTTCCTGTTTACCCCATACAGCCTTTGGCTGTCTCATCAATCAAAAATCCACCTACGTAAACAATAACCAAAGTTGAATTTTACCTCCATCGACTTGTAAATCAGTACAAGTCAGACACCAAACATGATAACAACAACAAGTTTCTGTTATTAACCAGCTCCATGCAAACACAATGCCTTTAAGCAGTAGGCATCCCATGATGTGAACATAATTACCTCCTAAATGTCTATGTAGAGACAGGTAACCTTCATCAATCTGAGTCTTTAAATTGTTAAGAAGATCAGATAATCTTTATAGATCACTACTCACTTATTGATTTCTAATGATATGGCAAGTTTTATGTGAACAAGGCTCTCTGAATCAGATACTTCTTACAGAACAACAAATACTAACTTGCTTACTATGCTGTCTAATTGTCTTACTTGTTATTACAGGACTGGGTCAGCTGTCTGGTGTCAAAATTTAGCAACGAACAGAACTCAATAGGCAGGAATCACACATTCCATGGTTTCAACTGAAGCTAAACAGCATAGTCAGCTCAACTGTAAACTGACACAATAAATTCTAAAGCATTCAGAAAATGAACAACTTTAACCATTTGATTATTCCATGCTACAGTACAATCCTGAAAACAATTATAAGTTTAAAAAAAGCAAAAACCTCAACCATATGAAATTAAATCAAATTCCTACTTTATTAACAGATGTTTACACAACCAAAGTATATACATACTTTAAACTCATTCATTTTTAAATATTGTGATTTAGCCAAATTTAACAGCTGATTTCAGTAATACATTCTGTATATTAACAGGTTACAATTCTAGAAGTTGTAAATTCCTCTTTTGTTTGTAATACTCATCCTCTAAAATCCATTCAAATGTTGAAAAGTTCTATTGAATCTTTCCTCCGCCTTTGTTGTTACCAAGAATTTTTTTTAAGTTTGTCAAGAATATTCTCTCTTGAGCATCTTATCATCTGTGAAATGCCATTACAATTCCCATGCCTGTTATATACCTTCTCTAAGGGTTGTGCACTGCAATTGTGTCCACAACCTACTACAACTCAATTATGAATGAGCAACATGTGCTGGCCTACTGAGTGATGCCTATAATCCATGACCGAATTTCAGAAAAGAGACTAACTCAGAATCATCCCACTCATCACTGTTAAGGGTAACAGTGTAAGGGGAAATGGGAGGAGAAACGATTCAAAAAAGGAAAGAATCAAAAGGTGTATAACTATAAGCCAATGAGTCTAACAAATATTGTGGTAAAAATGAAGGAGTCCATTGTGAAGGAGCTAATAGCGGATTATTTAGAAAATCATAATCTAATCAAACAGAATCAGCATTCTTCATGGAAGGGAAATAATGTCTGAATAACTTATTAAAGTTCTTGAAGGAAGTTTCAATCAGGGTGGATTGAGTGGAATCAGTAGATGTGTTGTATTTGGACTTTCAGAAGCCATTTGACTAGGTACCCCAAAAAAGGATAAGTTATAAGAACCCATGGTGTTGGAGGTAGTGTAATGGCATGGATAGAGCATTGGCTAAAGGATAAAAAACAGCAAGGAGGGGGTAAGGAATTATTTTTCAACCTGTAACTAGCAGGGTTCCACCGGGACAAGTGCTAGATCCACAACTGTTTACAATGTACATTATTGACTTGGAAGAAGGAAGCAAATGTAGTGTAGCCAAATACAAAAATAAGGCAAGTTGCAGGAAGGATACAAACAAATTACGGAGAAAAATTAAGAGGTTAAGTAACTGGGCAAAAAATTGGCAAAAGGAGTATCATGTTAGAAAATGTAAAGTTGTTCATTTTGGAAGAGAAACAAACTTAAATATGTTCTTCAATGTATACTTCTTATCTATATTCACACAGGAAAAAGACATTGTAGCCAGAGATTTCAATTGGGATGGTGAGATTCTAGAACATGCTAAGATTAATAAGCAGGAATTATTAGGCATTTTAACAGGCATACAGGTGCATTGATTCCCAGGGCCTGGTCAGATGTATCCCAGCCTGCTATGAGAGGAAGGGAGGAGATTGCTGGGGCCTTGATGGAAATATTTAACACTTTGCTGACCACAGGTGAGGAGCAAGTGATTTAGACGAGATATTAGGAAGTCTGTTTTTCATCTAGAGGTTGGTGAAATTATAGAAAATATCGTCTATGAGGTTGGTGGAGGCAGATACTCTTGTAACATTTTAAGAAGCATCTGGATGAGTACTTAAAATGTCAGGGCATAGACGGCTATGGATTAAATGCAGACAAATGGGATTAGTGTAATTTGTTGTTTATTGGTTAGCAGAGACATGATGGAGCAAACTGCCTGTTTCTACGCTGTGTATGGCTGTATAACTCCAGAACAGTGCTTTTATATGAGAAAAACTGCAGAAAACAGCAAAACAAAGGGACTTGGGGGAATATGCACACAAAACACAGAAAACTAGCAGACAGGTGCAGCAGCTAATCAGGAAGGCTAATGGAAAGTTGACACTTATTTCAAAGGGGTTGGAGTATAAGCGTAGGGAAGTTTTGCTGCAACTGTACTAGGTGTTGGTTAGACCACATCTAGAGCAGTTTTGTGTCCCCTTATTTAAGAAAAAATATTATTTCATTGGAGACAGTTCAGAGAAGGTTCACTAAAAGGTTTCTGGTGGAGGAAATGTCTTATCAAACAAAGGTTGAACAGGTTGTGAGTCTAGTCACTGGAATTTAGAAGAATGAGTGCTGATCTCATTAAACATATAGGATTCTTAAGGGGCTCGACAGGGTAAATGCTGAGACAATGTTTCTCTTCATGGGAGAGTCTAGAGGGCACAGTCTCAGAATAAAAGGGTGGCAATTTAACACTGAGATGAGGAGGAATTTCTTCTCTTAGAAGGTTGTGAACCTTTGGAACTCCTTACCACAAAAAAGCTGTGGGGATAGAGTCCCTGCACACATGAAAGGCTGAGATAAATTCTTGATCCATGTGTGAATCAAGGATTTTGGGAAAAGGGCAGGAATTGGAAGTTAGGAATATTGCAACAGCCATGATTCTATTCAATAGCGACTCAATGATTCTATTTATTTTCATCTTATAATATGTGGGGGTGGGAAACTAATAATCACAAAAATCACATGTGCTAGTTCCATCCATCATGGCTAAATACCTGGTAGTGATGGGAGGAGATTCAAATGGCCAGTCCAGGTGAGTGGGCAGCAGTGATGGTGATTCAGGAATGGCACTCAATTTTACAGCCCATCTACCTGTCACCTCAGTTATGGGAAATTAAATTCCACCCACAGTATTTATGCCCCGCCAAAAATATCCACCTGCACCCTGGCTAAATATCTATAAAGGTGGAACATTACCTCTATATTTTCATATCCTTAAATAGCATCTTTGGATTCCGTTTTATTCAATAAATTTATTAATTTGCACTCCTACATTATTAAATTGTATTTATTTTAAAAATCTCTTTGTTAACTTTCCACCTTCTCTATTGACAAAAAAAATCTTAAAACTTTAACAAAAATGTCAGCTGCAATAATTCTTCGCCAGTGTCCCTCAAGACAGAACACCATCTGAAACTGTATTCTGTTGGTTTTACATATTTCATCAGTCTCTCAAGATGTCTCTTCTGTTTATAAACTCAAATTTAAGGATTAACTAAAAATGTGTGGATGAGGGCGGGCAGCTGAGAGGTATTATGGTGTGTGGGCTGAAGCATACATCCATCCAGTGCACCATAGCATGGGGTCAAGATTTTAACTTCCAGATCTCAACTGCTTGCCCAATACTGAACCCTATCTTACAAGGGAGTATCTCTCAGGGATACAATAGTGCTTCACAAAATCTTTGATAGTACATCTGAGTCTTTGTCGACCTTAGTTAGCTTGGAAGTAAAATGACGTGTATCTTCAGGTGTGCTGTCAAAACGTAGCTTCAGTATTTAGGCCAACCTCATTCATTACCATATTGCATCATGGTGGGTGAGAGTGGAGTAGGAACAGGACAAGAACAAAAAAGGATTCCACCTGCACCACTTCCACTGGGAAACCTATTTTAAAATTAACCCATTATACTTTCAGTTTTAACAATGGGCCAATTGCCAAAGGTACAAACAGTCCATCTCAGTACATAGCTTACTGACTCAATTGACAGGCGTAAAAGCATACAAACAACTTAGACAGTTTAAATACGTCCTTTGTTTGACTTAAATAATATCAGAAGTAGATTTGTTTCTTTTGTTCCCTGATTTTATACTCAATAAAACCAATTTCACAAAAATACACTCCCAATGACGTTCAGTCCATCCAGGTGGAAACTTATGGTGATCTGAGTGATATGGGCTATGGTGAGGTTGTGGCAGAATTAGGTAAGATGTGTGGTAAGACCCATCTCAACGTTAAGATCATCTCATTCCATCTTTGACACTTCTCATGAGCAGTGTGGCGAGATTCATGCTAGGCAGTGTAAGATACCAACTGAGTCATTGTTAACGGGCCAAGTCACCTCATTAGTATGAAGTCTCCCACCTTATCAAACTTGCCAACAACCTTGATGCTGGGAAAACCTCCATGTTGGAACGTGGGCACAATATTCACATGCACTTCCCCAAAACCCAACCCTGTTCCTATCATCCATGGGCATTGTCATCTGACATGTGTCAGTTTCTACGACCCTCATTGCACAGCTCCCGTTCCACTTAGACTTCTGCAATTCAATACTGAACTTGCACTGTATAATGACTATCACGGCAATGCTGCAGCAAGGACGTTGCACACAATGGGACATGCACTCAGCTCGTGGAATGGATGAGATTGCATCTTTAGGCTTTTCACTTGCTGATTCTGAGCCTGCCTGGATGCCCACAGCATCACTACCTTGCATGTTTGTGTTTTGCCCCTCTGCCAGAGATACCAGGCTATGTTGCCGTGCCATTTAGTGCAGACACAAGGCTGGGAAGCTTGTTATAATTGTCAGTAGGCCACAGTCAACTCAAGGCAGATTGCCTTCGCTCAAGGATCCAAGCACAATAAGTCAAGGCTAGTCCAGGCCCTGCTCAGGGCACATCAGTCAAGATCTCCTCCACACAAGTAGCTAAATGATGGTCAGCTTATCACCCATGTTGACTCTTTCTATCCCGGTGTGGATTGTTTTCCTGCTGGAATGAAGCAGGCGCATGTTTTATGGGAGATAAAAGTGAGTGGCATAGCTATTGCTGTTGGTGCAGGTGCGAAGGAGTGGTGAGCAACTGAGTAGGCATCACAGAAGGTATGCAGGATTAGCGGCGTTTGGAGTTGATGTGGGTGATGCCAAGTAGGCTGATGTTGCCTATAGTTAAGTGATAAAATATGAGCCTTGATGGGAGATGGGTCCCATTGTACAGATAGGAGTGAGTATGAGTTTTCAAGGACAGGGCAACAGCACTTACACTGACAGAGTGGAAAATGTCATTGACCTTCTTCTTACAGAGCTGGGCATTCCTCCAGTCAACTCAGACTGTTTCAACTTGGATGGAAATTTTGGTCCAGGCTGACATGGTCTGGTGTCGTGGCCTCCACTGCTGGTCTTTGGGCATAAGGAAGTCCCATATCAGCACCATCACGTCCAGCAAGTTCTCTAGGACCCAGCCCAAAAGTGGGTGTCGATTTTCTCTTGACTGCTATGTCCATGGAAAATGTCAGCAAACAAGCAGGACAGCTCCGGACTATCTGTGCTTGTATGGAGTAGGTGCAAAGGATTATGGTGAATTCCGGGATATCCATGAATTTTCTGTTGTTTCAGGAATGGCACATGATAGAATGGGGTGTAAATTACGACATGACAGACACTGTAAGGGAAGGCTGATAATTAATGAGGCAAGCGTGTTAAAGATATGACAAGAGAACCTGCTAGGCCTCGTGGCAAAAAACCCTCCAAAAAACTGGATGGATTAGATTCCCTACAGTGTGGAAACAGGCCCTTTGGGCCAACAAGTCCACACCACCCCTTGAAGCATCCCACCCAGACCCATCCCCTGATAACCCACACATCCCTGAACACTATGGGCAATTTAGCATGGTCAATCCACCTAATTTGCACATCTTTGGACTGTAGGAGGAAACCGGAGCACCCGGAGAAAACCCATGCAGACACGGGGAGAATGTGCAAACTCCACACAGACAGTCGCCCAAGGTGGGAATTGAACCCGGGTCCCTGGCACTGTGAGGCTGCAGTGCTAACCACTGAGCCACCGTGCCGCCTCCCTCTTGTGGTTTCTGGTTCATGCTATTGTCATTTGCACCCATTGTCATTTCTAGCACCTGCTGTGGTTTACAATTATACCTGAGACTTCTTGCTTCTGCCCTGGTTCTTGTGGCTCCTTCTGTTACTCACCTTTAGGCTATCATGCTTGTTGCCACGCTACTCTTCTAGCTAATGTTTCTCTACTTTAGGCCTGTAATGATTTACCTAAAAGAAAGTAAGATTTAGTTCTTCCTTTAAGGAGTACATTCAGCAGACAATTTGATAACTATGATCTAAAAATCTCTGGTGCATAACCCAGAATCATGTTTGCTGTTTCAATGATTTTGCTTTCAGCGACAATCTTGGCATTAAAAATGTGTAAACACATGCTGTTAAACGGTACTAATGGGATAACAATACTTCTCACGTAGTGTGCCTGGAAATAATAACTGAAAATTTCCTGAGTTTTCAAGGTCAGATCAGCTATATCATCAGAATGTACACCTTGAGCACATTGATTTTAAGGTTCCTGGGAATCTTCAAAAGGAATTTATTGGTGCTCAGGGATGTGAAGGGCAATTCTACCAGTTTTTGGAAAGAATGAAAATAGATGTATATTATTTGACAGTCTTTCAAAAGATTGAATGAGAAACCCATGTGGCAGGCTTAAAATTATGGAAGGCAAATCCAAAGTAAAGGAGCAAAAAAATGGGAAACAGAAAAATGGCACCGCACTTGACCCATAAGGGAATGATATTCTGGTTCTGATAATGCTGCTTGAATTGGGCTTTTGGTCCTCAAGATTGCATCCTCTCTACAAGATTGGAGTAGATCAAGTCTGACAAGAAATAAAGGCTCAACCATACACAGTACCTTCATATCTAGAAACACATGTAAGATAAGGAACCTAGCAAGGAATGATTCAAGCTGGGTGTGTGTATATGGAATGAACTGCCACAGGAAATGGTACAGTTACAACATTTAAAACACATTTGAATAGGTATATGGATAGGGAAGGTTCAGAGGGATATTGGCCAAACACAGGCAAAGAAGACTAGTTTAGTTTGGGAAACCAACTAGGTTGGCATAGGCAAGTCGGACCAAAGGGCCTCTTTACCTACTATATGATTTTATAACCCCTGGCTCACCAAAGCTTATTCACTATCCATTCAGCTCAAATCAGATGTGTAATGGAATACTCTCCATGTTCCTGGATGAGTGCAACTCCAACAAAGCTCAATGAGCTTGACACCATCTAGGACAAAGCAGCTCGTTTGGTGGCACCACATTCACTTCCTCGACCACCAACATTCAGTAGCAGCAGTGTTCACGATCTACAAGATGCACTGCAGAAATTTTCCAAGGCTCCTGACACAGCACCTTCCAAACTCACAGCTACTACCACCATCTAGAAGGATAAGAACAGCAGATAAATGGCACAGCCACCATATGCAGGTACCTGTCCAAGTCACTCACCATCCTGATTTGTAAGTATATTGCTGTTCCATCAGTGTAACTGGTTCAAAATCCTAGAAGGCTCACATTAACAGTATTCTAGGTTATGGGCCCTGACAACGTTCTGGCAATAGTACAGAAGATCTGTGCTCCAGTACTTGTAACACCTCTCGCCAAGCTGTTCCAGTATCGTGACAAGACAGGCAATGTGCAAAATTACACAGTATATTCTCTACACAAAAGACAAGACAAATCCAATATGACCAATTAACAATCATCTGTAAAGTGATGTGAGTTATTATGAAGAGTGCTATCAACAGCACCTGCTCAGCAATAACTTGCCCACTGACACCCAACTGAATATTCTCCTGACATATTTCTCAAATATGTTCCATGCTGTGGTTTCTACATCTGTTGTGGTTTCTGGTTCATGCTATTGTCATTTGCACCCATTGTCATTTCTAGCACCTGCTGTGGTTTACAATTATACCTGAGACTTCTTGCTTCTGCCCTGGTTCTTGTGGTTCCTTCTGTTACTCACCTTTAGGCTATCATGCTTGTTGCCACGCTACTCTTCTAGCTAATGTTCCTCTACTTTAGGCCTGTAACATAACAGTGGCAGCAAGGGTGCCAGAAATCAATGTTACAGTCAGAAACCACAGAACATCAGAAAATGTGATGTTGATGTTAAGATGGGAATGTCTCACTGATTCTGGTAATCATTAGCTTTCATCTTGCAACTCAGCTATATTTTGGCATTAAAGCCTGGCAGTCTTATCAATAGTAACACAGACCCAAACTATTTATTTGGAAAAATACATTTAAATCCTAATATGGTAGCTATGAAATTTAAATTTATTTAACTGCATAAAATCTGAAATCTGGAAATAAAAGCTAGCAATAATAAAAATCCATTTTGCTTATCTTCAGGAAGGAAATTTGCCACGCCACCTGGTCCAGCAAACATGTTATTCCAGACTCATAGCAACTTGGTAAACTCTTCACTGCCGCCAAAATGGTTAAATAAATTATGAAAAAAATCTAATAAGAATAAAACCATTAGTACTTTGTGATACAGTTTTCCTAAACGTGACAAAAACATATCGAGACAAGTTGACATATCTCATTAAAATCTCAAAATTGGAAGAGTTATCCCACAGACTGGTCAAGCAAGGGCATCACACAGTTATACTCATTGAACAATACTTTTTTTTCATCAATGTACCAGATTTCTGTATCCAGTCCCTTTTTCATTGGCAGGAGAAAACCACAAGAGCTTTGGAAAGTGGGGAGGGAGTGGTGATGGAAGTCCTCAAATTTGATCCATGCAGTCTCATGGCACTAGGTCAGGCATGGGCAAATAAATTTGCTGCTGATTATTATCTGTCACTTTCCCTCAGCTGAGAACTAGTATAATGCCATGTTCAACACCACATGGAAGCATGGAGGTAGCAGGGACTCCAAATAGACTCTCATTAATTAAATCTCACTACTGCCAGTTAAGTGTCTGATTAGCACTTCATTTGATAAGGATGGCTGAAATGAAGTGAAAAAAAATTCACATCAGCTTTCCAATACCGACAAGATGCCCAATACCTCCAATAAATATTGTTTGGAGTGTTTCAATTGTAAGGAAGAGAGAAAAAAAACTAAAAGATTTCAACATAAATTAATCACCTCTATATAAAATTTGGTAAAGAACTTAGTTCTGAATTGTAAAGACCATATCTTTTTACTTTTCTGTATTTTTGAATCCGGACAGAAATGGGAAAAGGAATATTTAAAACACCAAGTGTGGTGGGAAGGATTGTTGTACTCTTTAAATACAAGTTACCCAACACTCAATATAAATGCTGTTTACACTGAGTCTCATTGTAGACACAGTGGAGCCAAAGAGTGTGTACAAATGGAAATTTGGCCAGCAACAAAAAGCTGATTGGTCTGGAGAACGGTGACCTATTGTCAATGACAAAGGCCTTGTGCTGAGTCAAACAATCCTTTGATTGCTCCCATGTAGCTGATGGCTTGGGGAAGCTGACCAGCCTTTGGAAAGCAAAGAGCTTTCCTTTCTCTGCCAGAAAATAAACCACTGAAAGCCTGAACAAAGCCAATTTATTTCTCCTCATCAATTCCTATAAGCTGTGGCTTTTAATAAATATGTCAATACAAATTGTTCTGTGCCTCCTGTGAGCAAGTGAAAATATTACAAGAAGGTCAAGTAGCAGCAAGTCCTGATAGCAAAAATGATCATTTCTGTGAATCATTTGAAAATGACTACTAAACTGTCTTCTCAGATTTTCTATCCATCATGTTTTTACAAATATGCCTTAATGCATGCATAAGGAAAGTTTTATGAGGGGCTAGAGTTTTAACAAGTTGAGTTATATAGTAAAGGTTCATAAATATTTTCCTGCAGCTAGAATCTATTTATTTATAATAAGAAATAATTATTGTAAACTATAGAAACCTGGTCTACAATTCTTGTCAACCTACGTTGAAAAATCAGAGAACGTTGCATATTTTTAATAAAATCATTAACTTTTGTGATAATTCAGGAATAGCGGGGCTTGATTTCTAGTGTGCTACTCCATGAGGTGTAACAGAATTCCCTGAGTATTATAAACTTGTGGAACTTTTTAACGAGAGCGAATATTTAAGAAGCACAGGTACTATTGCATTTAAGGAAATGTGAGATAAAGAAGGCCAAATAGATATTTATGCTGAACTAGATGAGGAAGGATCAGTGAAAGATCACATGGAGCATACGTGCTGTAGTGGACTGTTTGAGCCAAGTGGCCTGTTTCTATGCTGTATATCCGATCTAATATGTGGAGATCAGGAAATATTCCACCTCGAGAATCAATGATAATCAACAGAATAAGATAAATGAAAACCAAAAGAACTATCGGTGCTGTACGATTCAGAAACAAAAACAGAAATTCCTGGAAAAGCTCAGCAGTGTTGCACTATCTGAGAAGAGAAATCAGAGTTAATGTTTCGGGTCCATTGACCATTCCTCAGGACCTCAAGATAAATGAAAATGTTGACCAAGAGACTAGAGCATGGTCTTCTTCAAAAATATGCCACAAGAGCTTTTACAAGGGGCAACAAGGCGGCACGGTGGCTCAGAGGTTAGCACTGCAGCCTCACAGCACCAGGGACCTGAGTTCGATTCCAACCTCGGGCGACTGTCTGTGTGGAGTTTGCACATTCTCCCTGTGTCTGCATGGGTTTCCTCCAGGTGCTCCGGTTTCCTCCTACAGTCCAAAGATATGCAGGCTAGGTGGATCGGCCATGCTAAATTGCCCGTAGTATTCAGGGGTGTGTGGGTTATAGGGGGATGGGTCTGGCTGGGATGCTTCAAGGTCGCTGTGGACTTGTTGGGCCAAAGGGCCTGTTTCCACACTGTAGGTAATCTAAATCTAAACAGGGTACTAGCTTTATATTTCATTAAAACAGTAACATCCCATACCACATATATGATAGAACATTTCCTTAGTACTGCACTGAACTGTCAGTTTCGAGTTGTGATTAGATGACCTTGAACCCACATCACTGTGCCTCAGATATGACAAAGCCAAAGCTACATCAAAGCAAATTCTCATCCATAATACATTTAGGTTGCTACAAAAGCAAAATACTATGGCTTCCAGAAATTTGAAATAAAAAAGAAAACATTGAAAATACTCAACAGGTTAAGAAGCATCAAAGAAGGAGGATACATAGCTAACGAAGATTTACTGCCGTTCACTGAAAAACAGGATCATAGTGAAGGTGCGCCTGGAAAATTAGGGGGAGCACAACTGGATCAGTTTTTTTCGTCAGGATGTTTAGCTTTTGCCGCGATTGGTTTTTAACAAGCTTCTTGCTAAAAGGAGGTTGATTGAAAATTTCAATGGCTTACTGACGGCAATTTTACTAGGGCATCAGTATTTTGCCACAGATACGTTGAACCCTGCCGAATATAAAGACCACCATTCAAATACAGGTGAGCCTCATTTGAAAGAGGGGATGTATGCAGGGAAGGCAGCCTCCAAAGCCCAGGAATTACGTCAGAGGCGTGTCCCTTCCAGTGATGTCTTTTTCAAGGTTTTAAAAAGTTTCTTCAAGCTATTTCATGTGGGCCATATTCCCTTCAGCTGTGGCCAATGCTGGTGGTTCTGCTAACCCTGGAGATGGATGGTAGTCCTGCACAAGATGGGAAAAGCCAGCAGTTGCATATTCATTAGCTGACACCAGTAAAACTGTTATTTAAGTTCCACCATCCTCCCAGCTTGTTTAAGACCCAGATTCCTTCCACACCCAGCATAGAGTTCCTGAGTCGAAAAGTAAAATTCTGCCCAATGCTGTAGGTTGGTGCCTTTTGTTTGTACTGCAGTGACACTTGCTTCCAGTTGTTACTAGCTGCTACATTATATTTTAGGTCGATTTAGTCTTTACAAATTACTGTGTGATTTAATTTGTTGTAATTGGCAGAGCTTCACAACTTTGCTGCAGAAAATCCTAGTAGGTAAATTTAGGCTAAGAACAGATGAAGTTTATCAATTAATCAAATTAAAATTACTCTTGTTCCTCCTGCTACAGCTGCATTCAGCTCTATAAAGGCAAACATATAGAATCCCAATCTTTTTAAAGAAACTGAAACATTTGACTTGAAGAAATTAATAGCCACGATTTAAAATATATTGACTTACTTTTTTGAAATTACATACTATAGAATAGAAAATATGCTGATGTCCAAAAAGATAAGATACTAATCCAGTAATAAGATGAGCATTAAAGTAGTTTTGAATATTTTATAGTCAGATCTACTAACAGTATAAATATCATCTATAACATCCCAGGTTTTCTCTCCATTTTTTTTTCCATTATGATGTAGATCCAAGGTATCTACAAAGTGGATCAATACACAATGAGAAAAAATCATAAATTTTTATAAATCATAAACTGGCTTTCAGATCGCTACCAAGAGAAGCTCAACTAAACCACAGCTTCTAGAATGGAACTTGAACCCATTACTTTCTGACTATGTTGTGGGCTGCCACTGAGCAACAACAGGTACTCAATCAGCAATAGAAAATATTCCCAGTTAAAATAATTAATAATATGTCTATAAACTCAACAAGTTAAATGTGGTTTCGAGATGTGGTTGTGAATTTTAAGGATAGAAACAGATGATCAAAATCAATGTGAAGATAATATTTTTTGCTCCTGGGACAATGGATAAATTATCTGTACTGTGTCATCCAGAGTTGAATAGTGTTAGTTATGAGGCTAATCTCCTGAATTTTGAGTTGGCAATAAATTCCATTGAACTTTCTCTTCTTGTCAGTTAATCTCCTTGAAAGATTGAACAAATTTGATCTAATCTGTTGGATTTGACCGATGGAAGGAATAGGCTTGATGGGATGAATGAAATTTCTTGAATTTCATACTTAATTTTAAATCAGATGCAATCATTTCTGCTCACATGCATTGCTACCTTGAATCTACATGATAATGGAAAAAAAAGGACAGAAAACCTGGAATGTTATAGATGATATTTATATAACTAGTAGATCTGACTGTAAAATATTCAAAACTACTTTAATGCTCAGCTTATTACTGGATTAGTATCTTATCTTTTTGGACATCAATAAATTTTCTATGCTATAGTATGTAATTTCAAAAAAGTAAGTCAATATATTTTAACTCGTGGCTATTAATTTCTTCAAGTCAAATGTTTCAGTTTCTTTAAAAAGTTTGGGATTCTATATGTTTGCCTTTATAGAGCTGATCACAGCTGTAGCAGGAGGAACAAGAGTAATTTTATGATCATACGATTGAGCAATTTTCTTCAGATGTGGGAGAACTCTGGTTCAGAAATTTCCCTGGAGCTGCTCCTGCTTTGTCCCTAAACTTGCTCTGTGTACATCAGAAGCCCTGCTTACATTAGCAGATGGGTTTTTTGCTGCACACATAGTAAAGTTACTGAAGTGAAATGGGAGCAGCTCAGAGGAAATCCTCGATTGTTGTTATGATGAATTGCTGTGTGAGATGCATGTGGAGGGGCTGAAATCTGTCAGGTTAAGTAGATTAGCAATTCAATGGCATCACAACATAAATAGAATTAAAAATGGGGGGAAAAAACTGATCAAATAGTATCTAGAAATTTGAACCATCCTATAAATGTTAATTACATACAGAAGCTGAAACTATACAAAATCAGGCAAATATAAGCCAAACCAAACTCCACCAAACTGAACCGAGAATGCGTGGAATTGTGAACTCAGCTTCTCCAAAACGAAAGCAGTGTGTTTTCATCTGGAGTTGTGTTTCAATTTAATTGATTCCTTTCTTAATCATATTATTAAGGCTGTTATTTTAAAACTGCATTTGATTATTCTCAGATTGATTTCTGTAACTGAACTTAAAATTCTCAAATCATATTACATTCTCCACTGATTATAAGAAGACCAGTAAAATGTCAATTCAACTAGAAAATTCCAGCACTATTTGAAAACTTAGTTAATAAAAGTCACAGCTTCTCTCAAAGATCAAATATTGATTGAAAACAGCCAAAAAGACTGCAGTTATTGATTGTGGCAAATCAAATTTGCAGTAGACTCTGGCATAATGAAATAGAATAGTCTAATTTATTCCAGTATGAAGTTGGGGTAGCAAAATGCCCTCTGCAGTTTTTTTTTAATGGAAGCAGAGATTTCAGGCAGGGCCGAAAAGGCTGGCGATGAAACTGATACAGCGGATGTTTTTGCTGGCAACAAGTTCCAAATGGCAAATGGTCAAGTTATTGTTAAGAAGCAACAGCTGAATATTTTAAGTCTTTAGCTCCCTTCTTCAGTGGAGAGTAAGAGGCATCCAATATCCTCTGATTAATTGGATTATGTTGGCTTTCCACTTCCCACCCGGATTGTTTGTTATTCACATATCACCCTTAAGGGTGAGAATTTAAAACCAATAACATTCATAAAATTATTTTCCCGTAACAATTTAAGTAGATCAGATCTTGGACTCACCGTCAAGCCACTTTAGAGGCTCAAATCTTATGCACAGCTTTATTGCAGGCCATAGGGAGTCACAAACCCCATACTTCTGTCAGTGTCATTCATGGACTTTATTGTAGACGTGAGCAGACATGCTAAAACTACATTTAGTTCTCTGAATTTAAACAGCCATTCCAAATCCACATGAATAGTGAGGCAATGATCATTAAAAACAAGTTGATTTAACATTGCGTAACAAACAGGTGTCTGTGTGACTGAGAGTACATTCCCAAAACAAATTGCCAGTGTCTACTAAAGTTCATGTAAGATCACAAAGGGTTTCTTAGCAAATGCATATCTGTTAAAACATTTAACTCTTAAGTCACCACTATGTTGACCACATTTTATACACCTTTCAATAATTCAATAATAAATAGATTTGTGGGTAGGTGATAGCCCAGTGTATTGTGACTGGACTATTAATCCAGAGACCCAGGAAATGTTCTGGAGACCTGGGTTCAAATCCCACCATGGCAGATGGTGAAGTCCAAATTAAATATTAATCTGGAAATAAGAATTTAATGATGACCATGAAACCATTGCAGATTGTTGGGGAAAACCCATCAGGTTCACTCATATCCATTTAGGAAGGAAATCTGCCTTCCTTACCCGGTCTGGCCTACATATGACTCCATACCAACAGTAATGTGGTTGATTCTTAAACTGTCCTCTGGACAATAAATGTTGATTCAGCCAGTAATGCCTACACCCCATAAATTAATTTTAAAAAAGCACAATCACTAACACTGAACTTTAATAACATAATTTTGTAATCACTAAATTGAAAACATTACCTTTTATGAAATGAATGTGAATTACAAATCAGAAAGTTAGTTTCTGTTGCTATTAATTTTGAAAATGCCTTTGTCAGATCTCACAATTATCCAACTAATCCAACTCTCTTTAACTCGTCATTTCCTTCCCTCTTTATCTATCTTGTTCATTATAATAACTCTCCTTGCCAATACTCCCCTCCAGTATGTTGATCATTTTATTCTTGCTTTTAACTAATTTGTTCTACTAAATTTTGAGTCTTCTTCTCAGACTATTCTACTTGCTGTCATTCCTGGTTCCTTTCACTAAAATAAAGTTAGAAAATATGGAGCAAGAAAGAGGCATTGGCTCAGTTGTGGCTATTATATGTACTTTTGCTCATCATGTTCTCAACAGTTGAGAGTTTCAGTAAATAAGTAAAACCCCTCAAGAAAACAGTGGAATTTTTCTCCAACCCTAGTGTTTATAACCAGATCTGCAGGAATGAGTGACACATTTACCATAAACAGTTCAAGATTTATTTCATTTTAAGCAGTATTGTGCTTAAAGTAGGTATATATCCTGTGTTTACACAGTTCAAAAATCTTTGCTGTGAGTTACATATCTGTTCGCATATTTATTATTCCACAGGACAACAGCAATGCTTCTAGGGTCTGAAATTGGTATACAAAGCTGAATTTTATCTTCCCACTGTGGAGAATTCTAACTCCATTAGAATCTCCATGATCATGCTGTTTAATATATCTTGTCTGCATCTAGTCAAGTACAGCGAAGGTTGCCGCCTTGTGGGGACAGAAGGGTTTAGGAGCAGGAGGCCTTGGTCTGACATACCATGTTCACGATCAGATTCAACCTGTCTGGTCTAAGTCTAATCAATTAATATTGACAGTTGACAGTTCTTGCTGAATCTCTTCGTCAACCATTATCCAACCAGTTGGCACCCCTTTTCTCATGCTATATATGTTGATGTTCCCTTTCAAAGTTTAGTTTCTTGTGTATCAGTCTTTGATGAGTGCAAAATGAAAAGCCTCATCATGTGCCTTTTGTTTTTGCAAAGTTTAAGTTCTGAACTTTCAAGCTTTATTTTGCATTCATACCTGGTACTTCTGCTATTAGTTTACATTTAAATAGCTCCTTGTTAATAATGTTGACATTCTGAAATGCTGGATGATGTCACCTCTCAACTTCTCTCCTTAATTCAGTTCCCTGTGTCTTTTTCATAATTTGAAATTTGAAGTTTAAGAATTATCCTTATTGGTCTTTTTTAATTTCCCTCTAGTCCATTTAAGTTCTTCTAAAGTAGAATGTATAAAATTGTAGCAATATTTTAAATGTTATTTCACCTGTGAGACATACAAAATAAAAATAATATTATTTAATTTAGAACAAATCCCTTGGAGCTCCAGTTGATTAGTGCTGATAATGGATGTTTTACACTAATTGGACACTTTCAGTAAAAGTTTCGTTCTTAAATCTGAATCCTTTTCTAATTGTACCATTGGACGTTTATTCATTTCTGATGAATGTTTCATCTTTGCTCCACTACCAGGCATGATCTTGGATTATCGATAACAAAGTGTGGAGCTGGATGAACACAGCAGGCCAAGCAGCATCTCAGGAGCACAACAGCCGATGTTTCGGGCCTAGACCCTTCATCAGAGAGGGAACCAAAATAAATAGGGAGAGAGGGGGAGGAGGACCGAAGATGGAGAGAAAAGAAGATAGGTAGAGAGGAGAGTATAGGTGGGGAGGTAGGGAGGGGATAAATCAGTCCAGGGAAGACGGACAGGTCCAGGAGGCAGGATGAGGTGGTAGGTAGGAAGTGGAGGTGCGGCTTGAGGTGGGAGGAAGGGATGGGTGAGAGGAAGAACAGGTTAGGGAAGCGGAGACAGGCTGGGCTGGTTTTGGGATGCAGTGGGGGGGAGGGGACGAACTGGGCTGGTTTTGGGATGCAGTGTGGGTAGGGGAGATTTTGAAGCTTGTGAAGTCCACATTGATACCATTGGGCTGCAGGGTTCCCAAGCGGAATATGAGTTGCTGTTCTTGCAACCTTCAGGTGGCATCATTGTGGCACTGCAGGAGGCCCATGATGGACATGTCGTCTGAGGAATGGGAGGGGGAGTTAAAATGGTTCGTGACTGGGAGGTGCAGTTGTTTGTTGCGAACCGAGCGGAGGTGTTCTGCAAAGCAGTCCCCAAGCCTCTGTTTGGTTTCCCCAATGTAGAGGAAGCCACACCGGGTACAATGGATACAATATACCACATTGGCAGATGTGCAGGTGAACATCTGCTTGATACGGAAAATCATCTTGGGGCCTGGGATAGGGGTGAGGGTGGAGGTGTGGGGGAAAGTGTAGCACTTCCTGCAGTTGCAGGGGAAGGTGCCAGGTGTGGTGGAGTTGGAGGGGAGTGTGGAGCGGATAAGGGAGTCACGGAGAAAGTGGTCTCTCCGGAAGGCAGACAAGGTTGGGGATGGAAAAATGGCTTTGGTGGTGGGGTCGGATTGTAGATGGCAGAAGTGTCAGAGGATGATGCATTGTATCCGGAGGTTGGTGGGGTGGTATGTGAGAACGAGGGGGATCCTCTGCGGGCGATTGTGGCGGGTCGGGGTGTGAGGGTTGAGTTGCGGGAAATGTGGGAGATGCGGTCAAGGGCGTTCTCGACCACTTTGGGGGGAAAGTTGCGGTCCTGGAAGAACTTGGACATCTGGGATGTGCGTGAGTGGAATGCCTCATCCTGGGAGCAGATGCGGCGGAGGCGGAGGAATTGGGAATCGGGGATGGAATTTTTGCAGGAGGGTGGGTGAGAGGAGGTGTATTCTAGGTAGCTGTGGGAGTCAGTGGGCTTGAAATGGACATCACTTTCTAGCTGGTTATGTGAGATGGAGACTGAGAGGTCCAGGATGGTGAGGGATGTGTTGGAGATGGTCCAGGTGAACTTGATGTTGGGGTGGAAGGTGTTGGTGAAGAGGATGAACTGTTCAAGCTCCTCTGGGGAGCAAGAGGCGGCGCCGATACAGTCATCAATGTAACGGAGGAAGAGCTGGGGTTTGGGGCCTGTGTAGGTGCAGAAGAGGGACTGTTCCACGTAACCTTCAAAGAGGCAGGCATAGCTTGGGCCCATGCGGGTGCCCATGGCCACCCCCTTAGTCTGTAGGAAGTGGGAGGAATCGAAAGAGAAGTTGTTGAGGGTGAGGACGAGTTTGGCTAGGCGGATGAGGGTGTCGGTGGAGGGGGATTGGTCAGGCCTGCGGACAGGAAGAAGCGGAGGGCCTTGAGGCCATCTGCATGAGGAATACAGGTGTATAGGGACTTGACGTCCATGGTGAAAATGAGGTGTTGGGGGCCAGGGAATTGGAAGTCCTGGAGGAGGTGGAGGGCGTGGGTGGTGTCACAGACGTAGGTAGGGAGTTCCTGGACCAAAGGGGAGAAAATGGAGACCAGATAGGTGCAGATGGGTTCGGTGGGGCAGGAACAGGCTGAGACAATGGGTCGACCAGGGCAGGCGGGTTTGTGGATTTTGGGAAGGAGATAGAAATGGGCGGTGTGGGGCTGGGGAACAATGAGGTTGGAGGCTGTGGGTGGGAGGGACCCTGAGGTGATGAGGTCATGGACAGTGTTGGAGATGATGGTTTGGTGCTCGGGGGTGGGGTCATGATCAAGGGGGCGGTAGGGGGAGGTGTCGGAGAGTTGGCGTTTGGCCTCGGCGATGTAGAGGTCAGTGCGCCATACTACCACTGCGCCACCCTTGTCTGTGGGTTTGATGGTGAGGTTGGGGTTGGAGCGGAGGGCTGCCCGTTCTGCGGGGGAGAGGTTGGAGTGGGTGAGAGGGGTGGAGAGGTTGAGGCAGTTGATGTCTCGACGGCAGTTGGAGATGAAGATGTCAAGGGAGGGTAGGAGGCCTGGGGGTGGTGTCTAGGAGAAGGACTTGTGTTGGAGGTGGGTGAAGGGGTCAGTGGAGGGTGGGTTAGGCTCCCGGTTGAAGAAGTAAGCGTGGAGGCGAAGGCAGCGGAAAAACTGCTCGATGTCCAAACGTGACTGGTATTCGTTGCTGTGTGGGTGGAGGGGGACAAAGGTGAGCCCCTTGCTTAGGACTGACCGTTCATCCTCAGTTAGTGGGAGGTCTGGGGGGATGGTGAAGATGTGGCAGGGCTCAGTGTGGCTGTCTACTCTGGGGTTGCTGGCTGTGGGCGGAGCGATGTGGTCCTCGACTGTGGGCGGGGTTCTGTCGGTGTCGACTGTGGGCGGGGTTCTGTCGGCGTTGGCTGTGGGCGGGGTGCCATCGGCAGTGGGCGGAGTGGAGTGGGCGGCAGCAGCAGCACTGAGGGTGATTTGTGTGGTGTTGGTTCTGGAAGTGGAGGCAGTGACTGCAACAGCGGTCGCGTTCGCAGTCCCGGAAGTGGTGTGCCTGGCAGTGGCGGATGTGATTATAATCCGACCCCACCACCCAAGCCATTTTTCCATCCCCACCCTTGTCTGCCTTCCGGAGAGACCACTCTCTCTGCGACTCCCTTGTCCACTCCACACTCCCCTCCAACCCTATCACACCCGGCACCTTCCCCTGCAACCGCAGGAAGTGTTACACTTGCCCCCACACCTCCTCCCTCACCCCTATCCCAGGCCCCAAGATGATTTTCCATATCAAGCAGAGGTTCACCTGCACATCTGCCAATGTGGTATACTGCATCCATTGTACCCGGTGTGGCTTCCTCTACATTGGGGAAACCAAGCGGAGGCTTGGGGACCGCTTTGCAGAACACCTCCGCTCGGTTTGCAACAAACAACTGCACCTCCCAGTTGTGAACCATTTCAACTCCCCCTCCCATTCTTTAGATGACATGTCCATCACGGGCCTCCTGCAGTGCCACAATGATGCCACCCGAAGGTTGCAGGAACAGCAACTCATATTCCGCTTGGGAACCCTGCAGCCCAATGGTATCAATGTGGACTTCACCAGCTTCAAAATCTCCCCTTCCCCCAATGCATCACACAATCAGCCCAGCTCGACCCCTCCCCCCACTGCATCCCAAAACCAGCCCAGCCTGTCTCTGCCTCCCTAACCTGTTCCTCCTCTATCCCATCCCTTCCTCCCACCTCAAGCCACACCTCCATTTCCCACTTACCGCTTCATCCCGCCTCCTTGACCTGTCCGTCTTCCCTGGACTGACCTATCCCCTCCCCACCTATACTCTCCTCTCCACCTATCTTCTTTTCTCTCCATCTTCAGACCCCCTCCCCCTCACTCCCTATTTATTCCAGTTCCCTCTCCCCATCCCCCTCTCTGATGAAGGGTCTAGGCCCGAAACGTCAGCTGTTGTGCTCCTGAGATGCTGCTTGGCCTGCTGTGTTCATCCAGCTCCACAATTAGTTATCTTGGATTCTCCAGCATCTGCAGTTCCCATTATCAATGATCTTGGATTATCCTCAGTAGAGCAACTGCCTTCTTTATTGTACAGAACCAAGGTCAAATATAGTCTGTGCAACTTATCTAGTTTTTTTGAATACTGTCAGCCTCTTGACCTGGTGTTCTCATTAAATTTTACAGGCACAAAAAAGATATCGAAATTCTGAGCAGTGTAAACAATGGACAATCTATGCAAATACCATGGCAGCTGTTCAACATACTCCTTCCTCTCAAGTACTAAGCAATCATTATCACTGGATGTGAGTTTGCTCGCTGAGCTGGAACCTTCCAGCTTAGCGAGCAAACTCACATCCAGAACCTCAACCTGAGCTACAAATCTTCTCAAAACTCGCTAATCATTATCACTTTCTGAATATGTGAGCTCCAGTCAGAGCTCCTCCGCTCGCCAATCCCTTTCCTTTCTTTTTCTCATCTTCATAGCTTTTCTTTTCTTCTCACCACCCTGCCTTTCTTTCTACCTGGAAACTGGTGTTCAGGAGCAGAGAGAATCCCACGACAAAGCGAGTGCGAGCCAAGTCTCATAGCAGAACGAGCGCAGGTTGAGTCGCATAGTGGAGCAACGCGAACAGTCCAAATCTCACAGTGGAGGAGTGCAAATGGGCCAAGTTCCTTAGTGGAGCCGTGCGAATGGGCCAAGTCCCACGGTAGAGTGGAGCGAACAGGCCAAGTCCCACAGTGGAGCAGAGCGAATGGGCTAAGTCCCACAGTGGAGCAGAGCGAACGGGCTGAGTCCCATGGTAGAGTGGAGCGAATGGACCAAGTCCCACGGTGGAGCGAGCGAACGGGCTGAGTCCCACAGTGGAGCCGTGCGAACAGGCTGAGTCCCATGTTGGAGTGGAACGAACCGGCTGAGTCCCACGGTGGAGCCGTGCGACCGGGCTAAGTCCCATGGCAAAGCGAATGGGCCGATTCCCAGCATGGTGGAGGAGCAAGTCCTGGGTGGAGGCTGGCATGTGTAGGCAGTATGGCCTCGAGCTCTGCAGCCGACAGGCATGGGCTGAAACTTAAGTACTCATTGTCACCTATTATCATTCAAGACTTGTTCAACTGTTCCCATGCTAATCTCTTTTTTTTTGCTCTGTAACAACACTTAAAAGTACCTGTACCTAGGTCCTCTGTACCTAAGGAGATAGCAAGATCTGCAAATGCTAGGGTCAGAGTCAATATAGTGTAGAGCTGGAGGAACACAGCAGATCAGGCAGCATCAGAGGAGCAGGAAAGTCGACACTTCGGGCCTGAGTCCTAGTGAAGGGTCTAGGCCAGAAACATTGACTCTCCTACTCTTCTCATGCTGCCTGACCTACTGTGTTCCTCCAGCTCCACACTATATCAACTCCTCTGTACCTAAGATGGTGCTGAAAGGCGACATTACAAACTTTTCACTGCACTCATTCGAGTGCACATGACAATAAAGGCTATTCTATTCTATTACTTTTTTATGAAGAAGGGTCCCGACCTGAAACGTCAAGCTTTCCTACTCCTCTGATGCTGCTTGGCCCGTTGTGTCCATCCAGCTTCACACCGTGTTATCTCAGATTCTCCTGCATCGGCAGTTCCTGCTATGTCTATTCTATTGTATGTTGTATGGGTATCTTAGGTCACTGTCAAACCTATTATCTTTTCTCCGATTTCATAAGTTTGCATGTTCAATTTTTGTCAAACGTGCATCTGAAAGTCCAAGAAAATTATGTTTGGTGGCACTCATGCACTAACGTTGCTTGTTACCTCCTTAAAGAAATTCTGTCAGTGCAAAGCCATAATGTTGCTTTCAAAGGTATGCTGTGTGCTTTTTATAGCCACTAAATAGTTTAGAAGAATATTGACTGCATTTCACAAACCATTTGTCAAATATTTTCTTAAACATTACAGCAACCTGTCTGTTATTATCTTATTCATTTTTGAATGTTGACATATAATTCCTTATCCTCCATTCTGCAGATATATGCTCGTCCTTTTATCTTTCAGGATCCTTGAAGGGTTCAAATAATCTGTGCACTCCCTGAAATAAATGATATCATAACTGAAGCCGAACTATTAGTATTTCTTAGGAAATGTTTCAAATTTAAACATGAACCTAATCTTTTAATAGAAAATTAGTATCACCTACAACAGAAGGCTGCCAAAGTGCTTGGATCAGTGGTTTCGACATGAAGGAAAAGCCATGTGACTGAGTTAAGGAGACAAGAACGTTTGTGTCTCCGAAACCCATTCTGTGCTGATTTGTTAACCTCAGTAAGCAGGAGTATGATGAGCACTCCTTTGAGACAAAAGAAAAATATTCCAGGATTCCTAAAAATCTGCTTAATTTGTTCCTGGGATGTGGCTGTCCCCGGCTAGGCCAACAATTATTGGCCATCCCTAACTGCAGAGAGGATTGGTGAGAATCAACCACATTGCTAAGAGTTTGGAGCCAAATGTAGCTGTGATCAGGGTAAGATTGGCTGATTTCCTACTCCAAATGGTGTTAATGAACCTGATTGATTTGCACTTGCCATTTTCTGAAGAAAGGTCTAGGCCTGAAACATCAGCCTTCCTGCTCCTCTGATGCTGCTTGGTCTGCTGTGTTCATCCAGCTCTACACCTTGATATCTCAGTTTTACAAACTGGCTTTTTTTTAATTGAATTCAAATCGCACCATCTGCCACTATGTAATTTGACCTCACGCCCTAGAACATTAGCCTGCCATTCTGGATTGCGAGTCTAGTCGTAACATTGTATTACTACTCTATTGTCAACCCATTTATCCAATGTTCAATGAAAAATATAATGTGGACCATTAGGTGGTGAGAAAATGAGCTTTTCTGTGATGTTTCTATGCCGCATATTCCTTGAGGTCCTATCCACCACTTAAGTCAATGTGCCAATGATGGACATTTGAATCAAGTATTGGATGGAAAGTGGTGTCATAGAAGTCTACAGTATGGAAACAGACCCTTCAGCCCAACTTGTGAAACCCAGTTTTCATGATTAAACTAACCCTATTTAGTCCATATACCTCCATACCTGTCCCATCCCCCATACCTGTCCCATCCATGTAGCTACGTAACTGTTTCTTCAAGCGCGGAATTATTCTCACTTCCGCCACTACCTCTGGCAGCCGATTCCAGACACTCACCACCCTCTGTGTGAAAAAAACTGCCCCTCTGGACTCTTTTGTATCTCTTCCTTCTCACCTTAAACCTATGCCCTCTAGTTTTAGACACTCCTACCATGGGGAAAAGCTGTTGGCTATTCACTTTATCTATGCCTCTCATGATTTTATCGACCTCTGTAAGGTCAGCCTTCAGTCTCCTATGGTCCAGGGAAAAAAGTCCCAGCCTATCCAACCTCTCCTTATAACTCCAACCTCTCAGAACAGTTCAAAGGTGCTTGTGAATTTGTACACCAGCATGGTTTCACCAAAGTACAGGAGAATATTTAAGAAATAAAAATGACCAAAGTATAGAAAAATTTCTGAGAGAGAGACAGAGAGATATCATATCACATGCCCCCAGGTTATTAACATTATTAGATTAAAAATAAGAAATTACAGAGGAAAATTCAGTCTAAACCAATGTCTAGTAAACCCACCAGATTGGGTGGAAGGTTAGTGTTCACCCAGTTGATTTTACTATCCATTGAAGTCAATGGAAAGTAACATTTGGTGGGATGACAAACTGGCAATCCAGCCAATTGGTTCATTGCCCATAGAAATAAGTTAAAATTACCCAGAATATCATTGAAATTCTGACAGAATTTGTCATAGGAACAAAAATCAATGCTCATAATCATGGGGAATGGATCAGGCATATTTTGTAACCAAGCATGCATAGATAAATGCGGAAATTGGTAAGTTGCAAGGTCTTCGTGACACTTTCCATAGCTTTGTCCAACAGTAAGTATCTCACTGAAGATTCAGCATTTATGTATATACAATTGTGCAAAATTGGAGTGCTTATTGTAAACGCACAGACATTGCTGGAGAAACTCAACAGATCTGGCAGCATTTGTGGAGTGAAAAACAGAGTTAATGTTGCAAATTCAGTATGACCGTTCTGAAGAAGAGTGAGCTTGTCTTCTAAATTCACACCGGACATGCCAGAAAAAGTTTCATCTCAAGCCATTCAATTTCAAGTGAGTTTTAACTGACAGTGAAAAGTTACTTTTGAAATTGTGAAGTCTCATTTCTTAATGTTTTAATCATTAGAAATATGATAAAAAAGATGTTTATTTTTCTCTCCATCTTAATCCCGTCTTTATTACCATCTCTTTTTTTGGCTGTCAGTGCATAAATTTACACTGAATTAAATATCATAACTTACACTCAAATGATTTAGATTTTGCAAGTCTAAATTGAATGGCCGTCAAAAACCAACAAAGGATTGTGATTTCTGATAAAGCTGTACATGAAGGTTGCAAAGGAGGTATGGGGGAGATTTGGTTTGATAAAGGTTCGTAAGATGATTTTCATTGGAGAAAAGGAGGAGGAGCGGGGACCTAATTGCGGTATACAAGATAATGAGAGGCATAGATAGAGTTGATAGCCAGAGACTATTTCCCAGGGCAGAAATGGCTAGCACGAGGGGTCATAGTTTTAAGCTGGCTGGTGGAAAGTATAGAGGGGATGTCAGAGGCGGGTTCTTTACACAGAGAGTTGTGAGAGCATGGAATGCGTTGCCAGCAGCAGTTGTGGAAGCAAGGTCATTGGGGTCATTTAAGAGACTGCTGGACATGCATATGGTCACAGAAATTTGAGGGTGCATACATGAGGATCAATGGTCGGCACAACATCGTGGGCTGAAGGGCCTGTTCTGTGCTGTACTGTTCTATGTTCTATGTTCTATGTTCTATGTTCTATGATAGATTTAAATAAGTTTCCATTGATGATTATAAGATACAGATTTAAGATTTAGTGACACTGGATGAAAAATATTTTTATGCAGTTTGTGCTAATACACTGGAACGTACTGGTTATGTGAGGGAAATAAACCTGGAGAGGAATGAGGATTGTTCATACAACAGGATGTTGAGCCAAAATGCATCCTTCTGTGCTGTAATGACTCCATATGTGACTCTATGTGTAACTCTGAGGGTTGGTTGCACATATGCATCATCATCCATGTTGTTAATAGAGAGCCCTTTTCACATAACAAACATAAATAAGGCAATGATGTGTGCATGAAAGCCAAGCAGGGTGACGATTAAGTGGCACTCTCCTGGACAAAGGCAGTTTCAACGATATGCAAGACGCTTGACATCATGACTAAGTGGCCCGCTTGATTGGCACTACATCCACAAATATTCACTCCCTCCACCACTAATGGTCAGTGGCACCAGTGTATACTATCTAAACATGCATTAGAAAAACTCACGATGGCTCTTTCGAGAGAAACTTACAAACCCATTATCACTATTCTCTCGAAGGACAAGGGCAGCAGATACATGGGAACACCACATCCTGAAAGGTCCCCTCCAAGCTACTCATGATCCTGACTTGGCAACATATCACTGTTCCTTCAGTGTCAGTGGATCAAAATCCTGGTCTCCTTCCCTAATGGGTGGTTCAAGAAGGCAGCTCATCACCATCTTCTCAAGGCCATCTCGGGATGAGCATTAAATGATGAGCTAGTCCTGAGATCAGGTCACCGGACCCAAAACGTTAACTCTGTTTTGTCCGCCACAGATGCTGCTAGACCCGCTGAGCTTTTCCAGCACTTTGCTTTTGTTCCTGGTGAGCTAATGCTACCAAAATTCTGTGAATGTATTAAAAACAAAACAGTGAGCATGTAACAACAGGTGTGTTATATGTATATCAGAAGCTTGCAGAATGGGCAGATCACAATATCAGAAGGGGATTCAATACTGATTTGGTACTTGATCTGTCAATTTAGACCTCAATCTCTCTTAAAACTTCTGAGCTGAAGATACTTTTAACTGAAAGACAGACCACACTCCCCCTTCTGTCCTCCTCCACTCCCATTTGAGCTGCATTCATCCAGGCAAATGGAGTGCATTCCTTTGCACTCTTTCCTTGGATTTGTAGGTGGTGAATTCAGGAAGTGAGACATGCACTGCAAAATGCAGTTTAAAATCCTGAAGCTCCCTCCCTAATAGCACTGTAGGAGTACTTACATCAAATAGACTACACAGGTTTAAGAAGGTAGTTCGCAACCACCTTCTCAGGGGCAGCAACAGATGGGCAATAATTTTGGCCCAGTCAATGTGCCCATATCCAATGAACAAATAAAACTTATGGCCAACTCTAACACACAGCACATTTATATAGTTGGTTCAGAATCTAAAATACCTTGTCTATTGTTAATGGAGGATTTGGTAATGATAATGTTATCAAATATCAAGATGAAGGTGCCTGGCAACTCTGTTGCTGATGTTATAGTAATGTAACAGTAAGCTGAAGCATTCAGGGAGGGCAGTAAATTGAAGATCAGAAGTGGTATCATTCTGATATCAAACAACACATTGTGCTGCTGAGGGAAATGAAGCCTGTTGTTAGAATTCCTCAGGATCCTATTTAGTCTATACCTATAAGGCTTGCAACATGAAGTCAGGGACATGCCAGCAATTATCTCACATCGTAGCTTGTAGGTTTCACGTATTCTAACCATGTTAAGCAAAGCAGGGACAATTGTGTTGTTTTTTTTGTGCTCCAAAGAAATGGTGAAATGTGAATTTATGCTCATATCTTTCTATAAGGTATTCTGTGATGTCAGTTGTGCTGCTGTTGTGTGCACTGAGTGGCTTTGGATCACCTTTTAATAAAGTGAGAGAGAGAAAGACAATGTGGAGAGTTAGACACCCCTAACAGCTTCTTTGCAACTGTTTATAAAACAATATTAGTAAAGTTCTCCAGTCTGTACTAGAGATTTTTGGAGATTAAAGAGAACTGCTAAATCAAACTTGCTTCCATTTTGGTTCAAATTAATTACAAATTTGGCAATTGAAATTCTTCCGATACGGAAATACAGATAAATTTATGTACAGTAGCATAATAGGCCATAGAAACAATAAAAATTATCATAAGTAACAGAATATGCTATTCTAGTAAAAGAGGTGGTTGAAAATGTCAGGTCAAAGCAATAAGAAAGAAATCATTGAGGCAGTTTTTTCTTTCTGTTCTTAGAATGTCCTGTGTTTCTGAATTTGCACTAACTCTCAAGCCCTTCCTGTTACATATGGATTGCAGACTAAGTAATCGTGCATACAAGCAGACTGGAAAATCAGTATATAAACTTGTGATTTCCGCAAGAGCTCTGTGCAAGTAAACAATGAAAATTGGCTCTCCTGTTGGCTAAGAAGAAAAAGATGGATCAGAACAATCAAATTTTAAAGTAATGGTGACGCTTTCAGGAATTCAGCTCGATAATATGTTTGCCACATTCAGAAGGCAAACTTAGAATTTCGCTATTGTTTCTGAAGGTAAATTCAGATTTTTATGCAATCACTTAGAATTTATTAAAGACAAAATCTAGAAGTTGTTGTCAGTGTAATTTAGACAAATGTTCAAAATATTTGAGGGTTCCTTTGTTCACCAATTTACTGGATCCAATAATCATGTAAAATATGAAAACCAAAGATCATTAGCACAGGAATTATAGCTTATGGTCATATTTTCTTTTACTGTCCTCTCCCCATCCAATTTAATGTAATTCAAAACTTTCAAGGTTGACTGGAATAAATGTCTATTTTCCTGACAGAATTTATATCAGTTTACAATATTGGCTTTGGTCTCCTAGCCTAACATTTCTTCTTAGTTTGGTAATAAATTTTGTTTCAAATGCTTCCTTCAAGCATTTTGGAATGTTTCACTACATTAAAAATGCTATATAAATACACCAGGGATCCCTCTGTACTGTGACTTCGATGACTGTATCACAGAAATTGTGGAAAGCAGGACAAATAGTACAGGAGATTTTTACAGAAGTTCATCCTTATTGCTTTATGCCTATTTTATTTTCATCTGTTCATTTACAGAACCAGTTCATTCAGATTAATTTGAAATAATTTGCTTTCTCATGATATATACTCAATATCATACTTTTCTATATAAAAGTGGTAGCTGTGGGTTTATTTACTGCTTCGTCCCCCAGTGTAACAACATCCACAAATTGACATTAGGACGTGTAGATAAGTAAATGTTCCTCACTGTGAAAGAATTCTGAATAAAGAAACAAATAGTAACTTCCTACTGCTCTAAAAGTATTCAGGATCTCTACACTTCTCTAATCGTAGCGTCTTATGCATCTTCCATTTCCACACATATATCATGCCTGGTGATGTCTTCAGCTATCTAGTTCCAAAGTCCTAGAATTATCTCAATAAATCTTTCTGCCTAATTACATCCTTCTCCTCTTCTAAGATATCCCTTAATACTTATGTCTTTGACCAAGCTTTTGATCAGCAGCCCTAGTATCACCTTCTGTGCTTTAGTAACAGACATTGTCTGACAATACTCTTGGGAAAAATTTTGAGATGTTGTATAAGGGGCTATGTAAATGTTTGCTGTTGTTTCTACAACTAGGTAAAGCAACAACTACAGAATGCAAGGCAGAAAAATCACACCTGGGATAAAGCAGCAGCGGGAAGCTGCAGTGGGACCCAGAATTAAACTGAGAGCAGATAATAGAGCATAGTCCAGAAAAAAAAACAACACCCTCTATTAGAGAGAGGCAATTGATTATATGAAGCTTGAACGGTATAACTCTGCAAGCAAGAGGCAAAGCAAGAAGACAGACTTCTATGAATTACCACAATTAGTAGGAGGAATAAATGCTGATCATCAGTAGCATTCTAGGGCACACCCTACCCATTACAATCAACTGAAATAAACAAACTACAAAGTGGTGAGAATGGACTTGAAATAAAGCAGCATGAATGAAACCTAGCCTAGCTGAACTCGTCCTCACCCTCAACAACTTCTCTTTTGATTCCTCCCACTTCCTACAGACTAAGGGGGTGGCCATGGGCACCTGCATGGGCCCAAGCTATGCCTGCCTCTTTGTAGGTTACGTGGAACAGTCCCTCTTCCACACCTACACAGGCCCCAAACGCCACCTCTTCCTCCGCTACATTGATGATGGTATTGGCGCCGCCTCTTGCTCCCCAGAGGAGCTCGAACAGTTCATCCACTTCACCAACACCTTTCACTCCAACCTCAAGTTCACCTGGGCCATCTCCATCACATCCCTCACCATCCTGGACCTCTCAGTATCCATCTCAGGTAACCAGCTAGAAAATGATGTCCATTTCAAGCCCACTGACTCCCACAGCTACCTAGAATACACCTCCTCTCACCCACCCTCCTGCAAAAATTCCATCCCCTATCCCCTATTTGCAATTCCTCCGCCTCCACCACATCTGCTCCCAGGATGAGGCATTCCACTCCCGCACATCCCAGATGTCCATGTTCTTCAAGGACCGCAACTTCCCCCCCGCAGTGGTCGAGAACGCCCTTGACCGCGTTTCCCGCAACACATCGCTCACACCCCGCCCCCGCCACAACCGCCCCAAGAGGATCCCCCTTGTTCTCACATACCACCCCACCAACCTCCGATACAACGCATCATCCTCTGACACTTCCGCCATCTACAATCTGACCCCACCACCCAAGACATTTTCCCATCCCCAACCTTGTCTGCCTTCCGGAGAGACCACTCACTCCGTGATTCGCTTGTCCGCACCACACTCCCCTCCAATCTCACCACACCCGGCACTTTCGCCTGCAACCGCAGGAAGTGCTACACTTGCCCCCACACCTCCTCCCTCAACCCCATCCCAGGCCCCAAGATGACCTTCCTTATTAAGCAGATGTTCACCTGCACATCTGCCAATGTGGTATACTGTATCCATTGTACCCGGTGTGGCTTCCTCTACATTGGGGAAACCAGGTGGAGGCTTGGGGACCGCTTTGCAGAACACCTCCACTCGGTTCGCAATAAACAACTGCACCTCCCAGTTGCGAACCATTTTAACTCCCCCTCCTATTCCTTAGAGGACATGTCCATCCTGGGCCTCCTACAGTGCCATAGTGATGCCACCCGAAGGTTGCAGGAACAGCAACTCATATTCCGCCTGGGAACCCTGCAGCCCAATGGTATCAATGTGGACTTCACAAGCTTCAAAATCTCCCCTTCCCCCACTGCATCCCAAAACCAGCCCAGTTCGTCCCTTCCCCCCACTGCATCCCAAAACCAGCCCGGCTCGTCCCCTCCCCCCACTGCATCCCAAAACCAGCCCAGCCTGTCTCCGCCCCCTATCCTGTTCTTCCTCTCACCCATCCCTTCCTCCCACCTCAAGCCGCACCTCCATTTCCTACCTACCACCTCATTCCGCCTCCTTGACCTGTCCGTCTTCCCTGGACTGACCTATCCCCTCCCTACCTCCACACCTATACTCTCCTCTCCACCTATCTTCTTTTCTCTCCATCTTCGGTCCGCCTCCCCCTTTCTCCCTATTTATTCCAGAACCCTCTCCCCATCCCCCTCTCTGAAAAAGGATCTAGGCCCAAAATGTCAGCTGTTGTGCTCCTGAGATGCTGCTTGGCCTGCTGTGTTCATCCAGCCTCACACTCTGTTAATGAAGTCAGCTGCTTTGTCCAGGATGACGTTGAGTTTCATGAGTGTTGTTGGAGCTGCACTCATTCAGGCAAGGAGACAATATTCCATTGCCCTCCTGCCTGCCATGCTGATGATGAATGGGCATCGCATTGAAGCGTCCAGAGGAGAGGAATTCTCGCTTCTAACCTGCTGTGGTAGCCACAGTATTTATATCATTAATTCAGTTCAGATTCTGGTTATTGTTATCCAGCAGGATGCTGAGACTGGGGAATTCAAAATAGTAATGCCATTAAATGGCAAGGGTTGATTATTCTAATCTCTCTCCTTAGAGATGGTCATTGTCTAGTCCTTGGTTAGCATAAATGTAAATTATCATTTAACACCCCAAGCCTCGATATTGCCAGGTCATACTGTATATGGATACAGACCTATTCAGTACCTAAGGAGTTGTGAATGGTGCTGAACATATGCAATCAACAGCAAACATCAGCACCTCTGATACTATAATAGCAAGAAGGTCATTGATGAAGTATTTTGAATTTTTGGGCCTAGGACACTACTCTAAGCAATTCTGCAGAGATATCCTGTTATTAAGACAATTGACCTCCAACAATGATGATCACCTTCCATCATGCTAGGCATTACTTCAACCAATGGGTAGCAGGGTGGCTCAGTGGTTAGCACTGCAGCCTCACAGCGCCAGGGACCTGGGTTCAATTCCAGCCTCGGACGACTGTCTGTGCGGAGTTTGCACATTCTCCCTGAGTCTGTGTGGGTTTCCTCTCACAGTGCAAAGTTGAGCAGGCTAGTTGCATCAGCCATGCTAAATTACCCGTTGTGTTCAGGGGTCTGTGGCTTATAGGGGGATGGGTCTGGGTGGGATGCTCCAAGGGGCGGTATAGACTTGTTGGGCCAAAGGGCCTGTTTCCACACTGTAGGGAATCTAATCAATGGTGAGTTTCCCATGATTTTATCAACTTCAGTTTTGCAGGGCCTCCATGCTACTACACTCAGTCAAATGCTGCCTTGATGTTATGGGTAGTCATTCGCACCTCACCTCCTTTCAGCTTTTTTTTACCATTGTAGGGTCAATATAGCAATGTAATTAGGAGCTAGCTGAATGCAAACAGTGCTTTAGTGAGCAGGTTATTGCTGAGCTAAAGGTCATTTGATAGTACTGTCAATGACAACTTCCAACACTTTTCTAACGACTGGGAAGTAGGTTAATAGAATGGTAATTGGCTGTGTTCAATTTGTCCAACTTTTTGACATACCTGGGCAATTTTCCACATTGCTGTGTGGATGGCAGTGTTGAGGCTATACTGGAACTGCTTATTTAGGTGTGTGGCTAGGTCCAGAGTACAGGTCTTTAGTACTGTTGCTGGAATTTTGTCGGGGCTCACAACCTTTGCAGTATCCAGTGCCTTCAAATAGTTCTTGACATCAAGTGGAGTGCATCAAATTGGCTGAAAACTGGCATCTGTGATGCTGGGGTTCCTCATCATTGAGGATGAGGACATTTGTGAAGATTCTCCCTGCAGTGAGCTGTTAATAGTCCACAAATATTCACAATTGATCTAGCAGGCTGCAGAGCTTAGATTTGATCTGTTAGTTGTGGGATGATTTAGCTTTATCTATCACATGGTGCTTATACCACATGGCATGCAAGTAATCCTGTGTTGTAGCTTCACCAGGTTGACACCTCACTTTTTCTTGTATCTGATGCTGGTCTGAACATGTCCTGCAGTACCCTTCATTCAACTAGGTTCGATCGCCTAGCTTGATAATAGATGAATGGGGGATAGGATGGTCCATAAGTTTCCAAACAGTGTTTCAATACAATTCTGCTGATCTGCACTACAATGCTGATCTGGGACTTAGGGTAAACACCAAAGGTGACATCTGGGGAAATCTGAGATCAGAATGCAGAATTGTGTTGGACTGAGATGAGGTATAGTAGGGGAAAGAAGTCACTAGTAGAATGGTCTACAGCATCCAAATAGTAAACAACAATGTAGGCAAAGCATACAACAAGAAATATTATGTGTTTATGGCAAAGGGTCAGCAATGATTGGATAATTTTAAACCGGAAAAGTCACATTGGTAATAACAACCTTGATGAGGAGTTCTTAGAATGCACATTCTGGAACCAGAGAGTGGCTTATAATTGTCCATTTTTTTTTGTATTCATCTGTGGGACATGAGCATCACCAGTTGGCAAGCATTTATTTCCTGTTCTTAGTTGCCCTTGAGAAGGTGGTGATGTTCTGCTTGCTTGAACTGCTGCAGGCCACATCAGGTAATGCCATTAGGGAGGACAATGAAGGAAGGGCAAGATAATTCCAAGTCAGGATGGTGAGTGGTTTGGAGAGGGACTTGCAAATGGTGCTGTTCCCATGTATCTTCTTCCCTGTCCTTCTAGATGGCAGCGGCAATGGGTTTGATATCTGCTGTCTAAGGATATTTGGCAAACTTCTGCAGTGCATCTTGTGGATAATACACACTGATGCTACTGAGCATCAGTGGTGTTGGGAGTGGAAGTGGGGCCAGTCAAGTGGGCTGCTTCATCATGGATGGTGTCGATTTTGCCGAGTGTTGTTGGAGTTGCACTCATCCAGGCAAGAGAGGAGTATTCTGTTACACCCCTGACTTGTGCCTTGTGGACAATTTTTGGGGAGTCAGGCAGTGAGTTGCTCACCACAATTTCCCTTGCCTCTAACCTTCTACTGTAGCCATGTAGTTACGTGGTGAATCCAGTTGAGTTTCTGCTCAATGGTAAATCCCAGTATATTGGGGGATTTAGTGATGGCAACACCATTGAATGTCAAAGAGCGGTAGTTAGATTGTCTCTTGTTGCAGACAGTCATTGCCTGACTTTTCTGTTAAACATAGGACATAGAACATAGAACAGTACAGCACAGAACAGGCCCTTCAGCCCACGATGTTGTGCCGACCATTGATCCTCATGTATGCACCCTCAAATTTCTGTGACCATATGCATGTCCAGCAGTCTCTTAAATGACCCCAATGACCTTGCTTCCACAACTGCTGCTGACAATGCATTCCATGCTCTCACAACTCTCTGTGTAAAGAACCCGCCTCTGACATCCCCTCTATACTTTACTCCAACCAGCTTAAACTATGGCCCCTCGTGCTAGCCATTTCTGCCCTGGGAAATAGTCTCTGGCTATCAACTCTATCTATGCCTCTCATTATCTTGTATACCTGTTGTGTGAAGGTTACTTGACAAGTCTCAGCCCAGCTGACATTTTATCCAGATTTTGTTGCATTTGAACATGGACTGTTTCAGTATCTGAGGAATCATGACCTGTGGTGAAAGTTGTATTATAATTGGCCTCAAATTAAAGGCACCCTTATTTAGCAGTGAACACAGAACCATTTAACTTTACATTCTTTTGAAAGGGAGAATGGTCTAAAACTAGCATTTTAAACTTAAAAAATTGCAAAATTGTGGGTATGAAAGCTGACCTAGCTGAAGTGAACTGAGAAATTAGAGTAGACCAAAAGAGATACAACAGCAGACTTTCGGGGGACTATTTCAGAAAACTCAAGATCAGTATAATCCTACTATAAAGAAAAATTCTAAAGGGAGATCCCATCATCTTTGGTTAAGTGAAGGAAAGAAATTACAAATTTAAGGAAACAGCATATAATTGCGTAAAGATGAGTTGCAGCTGAGATAATTGGTCAGACCATAAAGATTTCTAAAATATTGAACAGAAGAAAGAAATTAAAATATGACAGGAAGCTAGTTAATATTATTTAAAAAAAGGATTGTGTGGTATAGGTTTTTAATTTTGTGGTGTGAGAATAACATCTCCTCAACTCTTGAATTTAAACTCAGGGCATATGGGTGTTGGTTTACTATTGTGAAGGCGTTTAAAAATTAATGATGACAGCCTTTCCAGAAACATAATTCTAAACCACTGTGTCTCTGGTTGTACGTCCGTAAGTCTCTTGGATTGTTAATGGAAGTTTGTTTATGATATAAAATTTATAATGAAAGAGAAAACATCTCAGTACAATGTAAGATGAGCAAGCCTTTCTAAATAAAATAATTAGAAAGTTTTTGGGTTAGTTTGAAGGAGACCTGGCTAGAATCGAATACAAAAATAGTTTCTGCTAGAAGATTGTTCAGAACAATTATAATTGAAAAGGTTGCCCCAGTGGAGAAAAGCAGTTTTTGAAATTTCCAGACCAGGAGTGTTTTGTTAGAACTTTGCAGATTATTAAAAAGTTGAGAATTTATAAGCTCTGAGTTGTGTAGGTGGTCAAGGAAAAAGGTTTCACAGCTCACAGGATCGTAACCAAGCAGAAAAAGCTAAGTGAAACCCACAATTTTGAATAACTGTGAAATGAGGGTATTAAGAAGAAGATTGAATTTTGTTTTGTCTGTGTTTTTAAATATTTCAAAGTGCATTATACTTAGATAGCTTAGTTTATTTTATTTTGTTTTTATTGCTTTTGTGTAATGAACTTCTGTATTAATGTTAAAACCAAATTCATAACATTATGTGCTTATATTTCATTGAAAGACTGTTACATAAAAATTAACAAAAAAATAAACTGCGCTAAATGTTTAGGTAAACTCCCTGGGGAGTTAATTGATTAAATGTTTACCAAGTTGGACATTTATGACATACAGAAAGACAAACTAGGAACCACAATCATGAATCATTCGAAAACAGTTTGATACAAGTGGAGAAGCTGTTTAGTTTGTGGCAGTCTAGGTTTTCACAGTTGAAATGAAATCTTAAAGCACGAATCTTCTTAGAGCTTACTTATGAAAAATCAATTATGTACATAGAACATAGAACATAGAAAAGTACAGCACAGTACAGGCCCTTCGGCCCACAATGTTGTGCCGTGGAATAATCCTAATACAAAAATAAAATAACCTAACCTACATTCCCCTCAATTCACTGCTGTCCATGTGCATGTCCAGCAGTCGCTTAAATGTCACTAATGAGTCCGCTTCCACGACTACCACTGGTAAACTATTCCATGCGCTCACAACTCTCTGGGTAAAGAACCTCCCTCTGATGTCTCCTCTATACCTTCCTCCTAACACCTTAAAACTATGACCCCTCATGGCAGTCAATCCTGCCCTGGGGAAAAGTCTCTGGCTATCGACTCTATCCATGCCTCTCATTACCTTGTGCACCTCGATCGGGTCACCTCTCTCCCTCCTTCTCTCCAGAGAGAAAATTCTGAGCTCAGTCAACCTCTCCTCGTAAGACAAGTCCTCCAGTCCAGGCAGCATCCTGGTAAACCTCCTTTGCACCCTCTCCAAAGCCTCCACATCTTTCCTATCATAGGGCGACCAGAACTGGACACAATCTTCCAAGTGTGGTCTCACCAGGGTTTTGTGGAGCTGCAGCATAACCTCGCGGCTCTTAAACTCGATCCCCCTGTTAATGAAAGCCAAAACACCATATGCTTTCTTAACAACCTTATCCACTTGGGTGGCAACTTTGAGGGAGCTATGCACTTGAACACCAAGATCCCGCTGTTCCTCCAAACTGCCGAGAATCCTGCCTTTAATCCTATATTCAGCATTTAAGTTCGACCTTCCAAAATGCATCACTTCGCATTTATCCAGGTTGAACGCCATCTGCCATTTCTCAGCCCAGCTGAGAAATGTAACTGAGCTGAATCTTATATCTTTTGGGTCAGTGCTAGCTACATCAGGTTTTTTGGTAGCATTAAGTGAGATTTCTTGCCATTTCGTCCCAAAATTGCCTTGTTACTTGTCCGTCCCATCCCTACAGAGTCCATCATGTCTGGTTCTATCTGCATTTACCATGCTCCATTCAAAGATCAACTCCCTATTCAGCAGATAACTGCCAAAAGACCATACAATCTGTAAAAGGTTGCTGTGCATCCAGACAAGTATTCCCAGGCAGGCCTGCTCAGCCAAGGACATTTTCTGAACATGTCTGATAAGGGAAAAATGGCATGGCTATTTTCCAGCAGGGACTTGGAGGGTCTGGTCCACAAAGAAGTATAAACTAGAGAAGTCCTCTTCCTGGAGAACTGGCAAACGAGACTGCACTACAGAAACCTGGAAGCCTTGCCCACCACCCAGGTCAGTGCCATCTGACAGTGAGCATGAACAGCCAGCGGTTCCGCAGAAAGGTCAATCACATTCTCTGCTGTACCAGGGTAAGTGTCATTCCTTTCTCTATCCTATGTTGTATGTAGCCTACTTGTGCTACTGCAAGAACTTCTTACGAAGGGGTTATGCTCTGCTACTCTCACTATTGACTCCAACACCTTTCCACTTGCTCTCACCATACTCCCAGCCCCTCTCTGCCCACTACCTTCCTACTTGAAGCCCAAGTAGAATAACCTGCCAGCCATTTTCCCTGCCTCTTAACACCTTCTGATAATCTAAACTAGGTGGGAAATGTCTCAAATGGCCAACAATAAGCTACGTTAAAGCTTCAATCAGTTGAGGTTATGCAGGTGTACCGAGGCCCCTCTCTCTCATTGTACATTTGTGGATAAGTCAGGGCAGGCAGAAGAGTGGCAGGAAAGACTTTTGCAGGTATACCTACCTGTAAAGTGCAATTTTTGTCCCAGGACTGAAAATGTGGAAACTCTTGAAGTCTGAAGTGACCATCAATTCCATGGCTGTTGCGGCCTTTGAGGTTAGTGGCTACCCTCTGAGACAGGAGTTTTACTAAGTGAGTACATTTTCCCCAGCTGCTATTTTTTAGTTTAGCAGACTGTAGGCCTTGTAAAATTTTAAACACTCGTTGCAAGAGCTGCGCAGTTTGGCAATTACAGCAAGGGATTTCAAACTTCTTCAGGTAGATTTTCTGGCTGGCGTTAGTTTAAACTGGTGACCAGAAAATCTAGAGTCTTTACTGTCCTGTAATATCAACATAGGACTTAACACCAAGTTGTGTAGTTACACTACTTACATTGATGCATAACCAAATTACTTTGCAACTATACGCAAGTTGTTGTATAGCATCCTTACAAGATTTCAGTGTTTAAAACATGCTGACGTTGAATTTGTTGTACCTCTTCCTCCTGATTTTATGAATTAGAATAATTTCCACCAATGTTAAAAAAATCCACATAATTCTTGCATGAACAAATCACACAACTTCTATCATTTTAACTGAATCAAAAATCAAACAGTAATCATTGATTTCTCAGCATCATCATTCTCATAATTTACTCCACATAATATGCATTTTCTGATACAGGCAGACATGTAAAATTGATGTTTGGAGATGAGTTAAGTACAGTCTATGTAGATGTACAATAGCAGCACTGTTCCTTTAAATTTTAACCTAAGGTATTAATTTAGGTTACAGTGTAAAACTCCCCAGTGGGTACAATTAAAGACATGAAAGATTTTGTGCCCAACCCTTGTAATAATAGGTTTCAGACTACAATATAATTTTACAAATTATGACAATGTTATAAATGTTTTCTCCCCTATGAATTTAAAATATTCATCAACACACAAATAGAATGTATAAGACTTTCAAGCAATTAGGTTTCTTTTCATAACTGAGATTTTCAAAGATATGTTCTTTCTAAAGTGATTTTTTTTGTCCACTTTATACACACAAGCAAGAATTCTAATTATACAGGCCAAAAGTTAGTCGATAACAAAACATTGTAACAAACCTGGTGAAGGTTTCGCCACATTCAAAAATGTTTAATTAATTTTGAATTCAAGTGGCTGTTGCCCAACAGCAGTACACTACAGTTAGTTTGCTTGCCATATTTAAGTTGCATATTTCGTTCACAATGACAAACTGCATTGTGAAGCAGATCTGTATAAAGGTCACATGGTAAGCATTAACTTTTTTCATTCAAGTACAGATTTATATTAATACATTTACTTATAATCACTACATTCTGATGTTTCCTTCTTTTATTGGGTTTGGTCTGGACAAGAGAAACATGGAACAAATAGATACATTCGAGGTTCATGAATTTGCTGATTGATTTAATTAAAATCATACAGTGCACGATGGAGTGCACTCTCAGTGAAAAGATGTAAGGTGCAAATCTGTACGAATAGCTTGTTTGTTTTGTGTTTTCAGTTTGAAATGTTCTGTTTTGGCAACATTAGATTTTTTTTGGAATACCCATTCAAATTGAAGATCTGAATGTCACTTTGATTATCTAATAGGAACAGAAGGGCTGTGAATGACGTGTTTGATATTTAATAGTGTGGTTGGAATATAGTCTTGGCTTCAACTAGAGATGGAGATTCTTAAACTGAAACCTGGATAAAGCTTAACAACTCACATCATTTATAAACTCTGATAAGGATTTACTACATTTTAACTTCCTTTATGCTCGTGTTGTTAATCAGGGAAAAATAAAACTTTACAGAAGTCTAGCTCCATATCTCAAACCACCAGGGTTCTTTTGGATTAAGGTGGTGCAATACAATGTATAAAAGTTTGCGTTGGCAGTTTTTCAGGGCTTCTTTCAATGTCAGAAATTGTTGCACAAAAACTGATATCCAGCTGAGCAGCTGGAAAACACACCAAAATGGGCTCACTTGCAGATTTATCTGAACTTTATACTAGGTCATGAATGTTTTCCCCAATGTTACTCGCTTGTCTGATGCAGACAGAATATGTATACAACTACAACTGCTTCCTGTTGAGTTACAGATGCCTTGCTTGTATCAGAATCTGACTTATCTTTAATCACACAACCTGAACCAATGAACTGTTAAAAAAGAAACGGCAGGTACTGACTGGCTATTCTGTATGAAATTATGTACTTCTTTTGTTTAATACACAGTTACTGCAAAATATCTAAACAATATTTTAATGTAATATGAGCTTCCCAGAAAGGCTTATAGCTGATTGTAGAATTACTGAATGAAAACTGCAGATCAGTTGGTTAGCAGACAGGAAACAGCAGGAATAAATAAGTCATTTTTGGTATGTAAGGCATTGACAAGTGAGTACCACAGGTATCAATCCTTTGCCTCCAGCTTATGATAATATGTGTCAATGATTTGGATTAATTAATTAAAAGTAATATTTCCAAGTTAGACGATGACACAAAACTAAGTGTGCTCGTGAGTGGTAAGGGGGGTGTAAAAAGCAGAAGTAAAGATATAAATAGCAGAGAAATATCTTAGTTATTCCTGATAATCTGATTGTTAATCAGGCCATGGGGAGAAAGAAAAAGGTGACAGGTCTGAGTGGAACTGACTGAAGGAAGCTGGAATCTTGTCCCTGTTTAATCAAAATATGAGATACTTTCAGACATTTTGTGTAAGCTTGTGTAGAATCATCATCACAAACTAATAGAGATTGCTGAAAGCAATGGCTTGGATCCCAGGATCGCTTATCCAATGAGGATGTTGGAGAATTTATTGTGGCTTTGAAACAGCTGTCCATGCATTGTAATTTTGAAAAAAATGAGGAGACCGCATTTTGGAACAGAACCGTGTTCAGTGAAAAGGTGGAGTCATTTGCAATAAGTTGCTGTCACCTATTTGTTCAGTTGAGTTCAGGGGACAGCTATTGACTAGTTAATTTCTCCGGTTTGAGACACTGCCCTTTAAAATTTAAACAAAGCCTGCATAAATCGGAACATCCTCCGTGGCTTTGCCTCCATCAATTAGCGTCCACTTGCCAATGAAATAGCATTCTCCTCTCATGCAGTATATATATTTCCTTTTTTTGAGGGCTCTTGTGACATAGTAGTAATCTCCCTACCTCTGAGTCAGGAGGTTTGGGTTCAAGTCCCACTGCTCCAAAAGTAAGTCATGACATGACTGAACAGTTTGATTGAAAATATCCTCAAGTTGGTTTTCTCCATGAATTTACATTCATTAGAATTGTCCTGATGAGTACAAGATAAAAAGCTTTTATGAGATCTGTTTTTTCAGTGTTACTCTTTTTCTTTTTGACGAAAACACTCATAAAAGTTGAAGAGAGAAACCGGGCTACTTCCATAGTAGTAGCACTAAAGTCAAATGATAATATAAGATTATGGAGGTTTACAAATTAACTGTAAATCAGGTACTAGAACATAACTCACCCAATAATTTGTCAAACATGAGTATCTGTTCAATATGTCATCAGAGGGTCAGATTTTATTTTCAAAATTCAGTCTGACAAATGTTTATTCATAAGTTGAATGAGATGTTGAGTGAAAACTACATTTAATATTTAAGATCCATAAACATGCATGTCATATTCACAGATTGCACTTTGGTGTTTCTTCAGCTCTTGGAAATATTCAAGGGGAAGTGCACCAATTGGATCACACTTTACAAGAAATTTAGAGTATTGCTTTATTTGGATTAAATACTTAGTTCCACTCCAAATAGGCAAACCTATGATGAAAGTGTGATGAACATGCTCTAATATTTGGAAAACATGACACAGTGGCTCAGTAGTTCCTGACAGTGGCAGGAACCTGGGTTCAATTCCATCTCTGGGTGACTGTCTGTGTAGAGTTTGTACATTCTCCCTGAATCTGTGTGGGTTTCTTTCGGATGCTCTGGTTTCATCCCACAGTCCAAACATGTGCAGGCTAGGTGGATTGGCCATGTTAAAATTGCCCATAGCGTCCAGGGATGTATAGGGGGTGGCCCTGGATGGGATGTTCTTCAGAGGATCAGTGGAGACTCAGTGGGCTGAAAGGTCTACTTCCACACTGTAGGGATTCTATGATTTAACATGGAAATTGAGCAAAGGCTGTCGAATGTGAAATGTTTCAAAATTCTATTGACTATTTGTTTCACAGCACAGACAAAGATGGGTTGCATCATACTCAGCTTATAGTTCAAGCAGTAAAAATGTGTCACATCCACAGATTATCCCTAAACTCAGCGACTATGTTGGGTATTATAAATTATTGTTACTAATTCATACACATTTGGTGACCTTTTGCAAGTATTGAACACATTCTTGTAGAAAGGTATCTAAGGTTTCTGACAAAGGAATGGGACAGATCAATCAAGTTATGTGAAAGTAAACAGAAAAATAGCTTGTGCTTGTACAGTACAATTTGTCTGAAAAGATTAAGCCAACACGTGATGTCTTTCCATGTGAAGTTGTCGCTATAATCTCGTGCATGTTGTATACTGGTGAGGAAAGACTGAATGTATTTGCCACATACATCCTCAGTGCCAGCAAGCGAAATTATGATCAGATAGAGTACAAACCATTGTTGGCTTTTGGAGTAAGAAGACTTCAGAATTACTAGTATGGTCATAGTTTCAAAATTGACCACAAGCCACTGACAGCCATGTTGAACCCAAAGACTCCAGTACTAAATTTAACTGGAAGTCAATTGTTAAAAAAAGGCCCTTGACTTTGCCTACTTATTGTCATGAAATTGGTAAAATATGGACAATCAATTTTAAACTTGCATCATCTGATTTTAATACTTGATATCTCTAAGAAAGGACCTACAATAGCAGTAGTGATCACATGATAACAGATTTAGGCAAATTCAGGAAACTAATGTGGAATAAATGAAATCATCAGAATTGAAATTACCACTTCATCTGAACTAACTGATATCAGAAAACTGAGTCAGAGATCTCCTGTTTTAATTTACACTCGTGTGAGAAGGTGCACATAATAGACATGAGAAGGTTGGCTGTAACCATCTAGCTTGGACAGAAAAAAACAGCTTGACTCTGGAAAACACAAATGAATTTTATTTCAGTGGCTGCTTAGCAGAGCAGCAGAGAGAGAAAGAAAATGGATTTGTCACAGCAATGATTAGAAAATGCTTTCTTTCACTGTTTCCTGTCTTGAAGCCAAACACTAGTGTTTAAAAACTGGAGAAACACTCATTTACCAATAATTCAAAGTTTCTAAAATTTTGTTGACAATATAATATATTAACTTAGAAGTCATGTTCTCAGATTTAACAATTACAACTCAAGGACTCTAAGAACATTTGAAACTGGGCATTTTAATCTTCCTATTGTACTCGGTATGTACCTTTTTTTAAAAACTTTATGCATGTTTATGTCAGGATCAGGTTAAATAAAAACATAGAAGACAAGTGAAACAATGTAGAATATGTCAAGCTGTGGAAAATAAGCCCCCGTCGGTTTCAATGGAACAACAGAAATAGTCAGCTAAAGTAAAGAAGAGGCTGCACAATGATTTTGCAGAATTTGTAATTGAAATATCTATTGTGATAGATATTCATTCAAGTTGATTAAGGTGCTTCCAATGAATTGAAAATAACTGGCAGAACTTCAGAAGTTTTGTATAGCCTGATTGCTATACAATGAGTGGGGTACTCTATCACCATCACTATCATTTTTTACGCATTCATCAGTGAAGAGGCCAAACAGTAATTAAACAGTTTCTTCTTACCAGCCATATTAATTTCTTCCATGTTGACCTTTATCCTTGCTCTGTAGCTTAACCTTGGAATGATTATATAGCCCCTATTTCCAATGCATTTTGCTCTTGATATAACTGAGCATTCGAGCAACTGAGCAACAGCATTAATGTGAATAAGCTTCAAATCACTGATATGCCTTGTCTAGCTTAATAAATGGTCCACAATCAGGAACAACAAGGAATGTGAGTCCCTTTGTGGTGAGGGACTAGCAGGTTTTTAACCGCTTCTATTGTTAAACAAAGTCCAAAGCACAAATTAACACTAGATTTTCTTTTGTTCCTTTTCTACTTTCATTTCCTGCCGGTCTTTTTAGCTTCTGGAGATACCACAGGAATATACCATTCAGTTATTTCACACAAAAAACTCCAGCCAGCCATTTGTGCAAACCATTGCCTAACATTCAAAGTTACTTTGGTTCAACTCAAATTTTAGTAAACAATAGCAGGGACACAACCTTCTGACTCCCATCTGGTTCACGCTGAAAACCCATTGCCCTTTGTGGTTTTCTTGTTGTACAACTAGATGGAGTGCATAGTACCTCATGTCTTTGATCTATATCTCAAGAAATTGTAATATATACTTGAATCACTTGGGCTTTTCATCAATTGCATCAGGTTACAATCAATACAGCCACACTGTTTCACAGGCACGAATGATGGTGAAAAACAATGCATATGCCATCTCCATCTGTTTCAAATACACCTGTGAAATCTCTGCATGAACGCAAAATAGTCTTTAGCTTATTGTTTTTTAAATGTCAGCATTATTTGTTTAAACTGCCCTCAAATCTTCAAATGACAGGAAAATTATTAGCTTATCAAACAGTACAGAGTACCGCAATATAAGCTTTCACTTGCTGCAATCAGTCCGATTGCAAATTATTTAAATGCAGTTTATAAAAATAGCAATTGTGTTCAAAGGGTCTGATTTCGAACAGTATTCACAATTTTCTGAGATTATTGATATAAAATTATGCATTCTGATCAAAAATGAATAACCTGAAAGAGAATTATTACATGTATGTAATGCACATTCTAAAATAACTGCTTATGAAGCAATAATCTTCGTTTTGATACAATATGAAATCACTCTTACTGATGAGGTGGACTTTGACAAGTAAATGTATAAGAAAAGGGCTCTTATTGTTCAGTAGTGGTGCCCTTAACTCAAGGTCAGAAGGGCTGGAGTCAATCACATCAGCTGTGTCAAAACGAACAGAAAAAAAAGACAAGATAATAAAGTATGTAGTTGGATGAACACAGCAGGCCAAGCAACATCTCGGGAGCACAAAAGCTGACGCTTCGGGCCTAGACCCTTCATCAGAGAGGCTCTCTCTGATGAAGGGTCTAGGCCCGAAACATCAGCTTTTGTGCTCCTGAGATGCTGCTTGGCCTGCTGTATTCATCCAACTACATACTTTGTTATCTTGGATTCTCCAGCATCTGCAGTTCCCATTATCTCTGAGGAAAAAAAGACAGCAAGTTCTCTGCCAGTTAATAGGCACTTCCAATCAAATAAGTGCAACAACATCAGTATTGCAACTGAAACAGTATTAGACAGCACCCAGTAAAATGCCTAGACAGTGACCAGAAGTGAAATTTTACGTTTTTTGACCAGGTATTAGTTTTGTTGAGTTCCTTGGAAGCCTAATAAGATTACTCACTGTATTTTAGTAAACATGACTCATTAACTATCTACACCAGCTCTACTTCAGAACGCTCTGAAGAGGGGTCACTGGACCTGAAATGTTAACTCTGCTTTCTTGCCACAGATGCTGCCATACCTACTGCGCTTTTCCAGCAATTTCTGTTTTTGTTTCTAAAAGCTGTGCCACCCACTTTCAACTCATCAATCCCTCCTTTTCTTACATTCCAGGAGAAGGCAGTTCACAAAATGTCAAAAAGATCCGAGATGGGTAGAGGGTGTCTGACATTGGACTCTTTATCCAGCATGTGGAGACAATCCTGTCTCTCACAGGAGGAGATCAGAACTGCTCCTGGGGAAATGCCGAGACATCAAGTGCATGAAAACCAAGTAAACACCACTCTTCATTCCACAGTAACTATCACATCAATTCAGTTGTCCGTGTCAATTATTGCACACCAGTCCGAATCACTTGCTGCTTTGCCTTCTCTCCCTTGTGTCTTGCTGTAGCAGAGGGATGTCCACAATGTCAGAAGAGAAATGGCCTGCTTTACCAGAAGCCACCTTCTCAACTTCTGAGGGTTCAGACAGTTCAAAGGAAACATTAGGCTTTGAGAGTGTGGGAGGCCAAGCTGGTGAGCACCTGGAACGTTACAGCAGGCCCAGGACGGAAATGACATCAAGATGGTGCTGCGGTATTTCAGGATTGAAATGACAAGCTGCAACATTCCAATGAAGCAGAAGGCAAGATGAAGGAATAACATCTTATTTTCCATTTAGGCACTTTATAGGCTCAAGGTCTCAATATTGAATTCAGTAACTTCAGGAACTAACTGCATTATGTCTGTTGTCTATTGTCCTTACATTCTCTCCCATCCTTCCCCCAGAGCTGTGTTTGTGCCTTCTTTACTTTGCACTTAGGGTGGCATGGTGGAACAGTGGTTAGCACTGCTGCCTCACAGCACAAAAGACCCGGGTTTGATTCCAACCTTCAGCCATTGTCTGTGTGGGTTTTCACTGGGTGCTCTGATTCCTCCCACAGTCCAAAAACATGCTGGTTTGGTGGATTAGCCATGGTAAATGTGAGGTTACAGGGATAGGGTAGTAGGCTGGGTCTGTGTGAGATGCTGTTTTGAAGGTCAATGCAGACTCAGTGGATCAAATAGTCTCAATCTGCGGTGTAGGGTTTTTCCGATCAATACAAATGACGACTTATCTTCATTTCACACTTTACACACTTTTTACATCTCTTTCTTTTTTCCACCATTAACAATTCCTTTGTCTTCTGTGATGGTCTCCATAGCAACTTCCCTCTTGCTTCTTCTCTACTTCAGTCAAAAGTGTTAAAAAAAACTACTTTCAATACCTTTCAGTCTGAAGCAGAGCTGCCAGACTTGCTCTGTTTCCCCACCATTCTGTGTGCTTGTTTCAGATTTCCAGCATCCACAATACTTTGCCTTTATTTGAGTGAGATTGACAAAGCCGGGTCCAGTCCATGAGCCAGCTGCCTATGCCTGTGTACAAAATGTCCTTTCAGCAGCATTTCAAAGCCAGTTGCCAGCACACCATACAACACAGGTCTCTGCCTCCTAAGTGTCATTTAGGTAGATGCAGGAGGTTCCATGAAGTTTCTGAGAGGTGGACAAATATTTGATGCCAATGTTCATTGATAAAGTGTGTATTTGGCTCCTGCCCATGGATCATTCTCTGATAAACTGTTCAGTGGTGAGGAACACGGAAGGTCTTCAAAGAACTAATGTATTTGGTACCCACTGACTTCCATGTTGAGAATTCTCGGCATCTAGTTTACTTCTGGTAGGATGGGAAGTTGCACATTAATGAGGCCAAATGTCATGAATAAGTTGTCCTTGAAGAAGTTCAGAAAGATGTATTTTGATTGTTGTAGACAAAAAGCTGATGGATTTTAAAGTCTAGCATCAGTTATTTTAATCTTATTTTTCATAGGGGATATCACGTGCCTGATTGTTAATCACAGATAATCATAAAGTTATCCAAGTTTAAACAAACGTTGTGGCTGGATAAACCATCTATCTGGCATGCTGGTCCTGAGTGTCATGTCTATTTTTCTTTTGCTAACGCTGAAACATTGGACCTTTATAATTTCCTAGATATTTTAATAAACACCCACCAGCATATGAGAATGTGTCCTTGCAGCTGGGTAGCTTGCTGCAGCAATTGTCCTGTCATACAGGGGTTAAAGAGGATGCTGTTCTACTTCTGCCATTTACTGTAAACTTTTCTCTAGCATTTGGCCTCCAAAAATGCATCATCTCTCACTTGTCCAGATTAAATGCCTTATGCTATTTTTACGTCCAACTTTCCAACTGCTGTATTCTTTGACAACCTTTCTCACTATCCAAAACTCCACCAATTTTCATGTGGCCTGCAAACTTGCTAATCAGGCCACCTACATTTTAATCCAAAGCATTTGTGTGTGTATATATAAAGTCCCGCTACTGATCCTCACAGAGCACCACTGGTCACAGACCTCGTGTCACAAAAATGCCCTTCTGCACTTTCTGTCTTCTGTGACCAAGCCAGGATGTTTACCGGCTTGTGAGGATATAGCCTGGATTGGAGTGTATTAGCTGTAAGGAGAAATTGATCAAATTTGGATTGTTTTCACTAGGGCACTGGAGTCTGAGGGGTGTGGCCTGTTAAAAGTACATAAAATTATGACAGGCATAGATAGGGTGGATAGTCATAGTCTTTTTTATCCTGGGTGGAAAATTCAAATACTAGGGGGCATAAGTTTAAGGTGAAAGGGAGAAAGTTTAAAGGAGATGCGTGAGGCACTTGATGCCTGGAACATGTTAGCAGGGGAGGTGACAGAAGCAAATACAATAGCAACATTTTAAAGACATTTAAATGGGAATAGAACAACACAGATAATGTGCAGGTCGATGAGATTATTTAGAATGGCATTATGGTCAGCACTGACATGGTAGGCCAAAGGGCCCATTCCTGTGCTGTACTTTCTATATTCGATGAACACATGGACATGACAATTGCTGCAGCAAGCTACCCAGCTGCAAGGACACATTCTCATATGCTGTTGGGTGTTTATTAAAATATCTAGGAAGTTGTAAAGGTCCAATGTTTCAACATTAACGGAAGAAAAATAGTCATGCCACCCAGACCATTATGCCAGATAGACAGTCTATTCAATTACAGCTTTTGTTTAAAATTTTGATAATCTTCTTGTCGTCTGTGATTACTAATCAGGCAGGTGATATCCCCTATGAAAAGCAGGATCAAAGTGACTTTTGCAAAGTTTTAAAATCCTTTATCAGGTTTCTGTCTAGAAAAATCAAAATACATCATTCTGAATTGCTTCAAGGTGCAATTTCTTCATGACAAAATGGAGAAGAGAAACTTTTGGTTTTACAAACACACATCAATTTCACTAGCAATTCATTGTAGTGGTACTTGAAATTATGTTGTTGAAAATCAGTTTTCACTCATATACAGTCACAGCATATTATCACTATTCTTACTGAAAGTTATTCTAAAAATAAAACTTGTAAATGTTGCTATACTGAAAATAGCTGCAATAATTGTCATCATACTAAAATTGCAGCTGTCATTTGTATAACATATAATATGCTATATATGAATATATATCTGTAATATATCACATGAGGTTTCATTTATCAATAAATATACATGTGATTTCTCTTCCTACAGTATCCATCTCACAGTCTTATCTCTCTTACATTTAAACTCTTTTCCCCTACTAGCGAGTTTTGAGAAGATTTGTAGCTCAGGTTGAAGTTCTGGATGTGAGTTTGCTCACTGAGCTAGAAGGTTCGTTTTCAGACGTTTCGTCACCATACTAGGTAACAGCGGGACATGACACCAGCGCTTCGTCGGAGGCTCACTGATGATGTTACCTAGTATGGTGACGAAACATCTGAAAACGAACCTTCCAGCTCAGCGAGCAAACTCACATCTTTTCCCCTACCTTAGCAGCCAAAATGCAAATTTTGCAAGCTACAACAAGGCTGGGGAATGCAGTTGACGGTCGTTCATAATTGGCGCAACTGACTGGTTCAGACAACTGTAGATATGCGGCTTTCCTGTAATTTGTACTTCATAGGAACAAATGTAATATCCTAGCAATGTCAGTATATATCAGCAAATGTGACAGATCTATAAAATACTTGTTTCAGTACATAATATAGTTAAACTGCACTAATTAATAGACTAAATAAACTAAATTAGGCTCATTATGACACTATCAATCAATAAAGCTCAGTTATTCAGAATAAGCCACTTTGGTGGCAAAATCAGCAATAACAAATGAAAAACCTCAACGTACAATTTGCAACATGTGGTCTGGTGATTTTTAGAACCAAGATTTGATATGACTGAAATAGTAGTTTATCTAGATAGATTTGTCATACTTAGTAATCCATTCTTAGTCAATCACAAATGTAACCTAGAAGTTCTCATGATAACCCACACCAGTGTTTGAAAACTGAAACCTGGTTACTACTTTCTGCCTATAGATCAAATATCACTGGAACATAATTGAGCTTATTGGACCCAGTGGGCCTTTCATAGTATTAATCCTGCCTCAAAATATCACCTCAAGGGAGGACATTAAAACTGTATGAAGGAGTATGAGGAAACAAAATTCTAAATGTGATGAAATTACACAACTTCCAAGAACCTTGATAATATCTTTCGGTTTTCCATGTTCCACCCTGGTGCTCTGTTAAAAGCTTTTCCAGCCTTTTGACTTGTGTTTAAGCACTGTGATGAGATCCAGGACCAGGAATGAGGCCAATCCCTATCCATGTGATAGTAAGCAGCTAGAGGTAACACAACACGTACCATTTGAATAGACAGTTGCTGGCTGGGAATCTGATATGCACCTCATTCAGGTTACATTTTGGCATTGAAATCCTAAAGTTCAAATGTTTGACTCTCAATTTATAAATACATTATGAGTCTGCATAAAATTTGCACCAATCCATTTAGAATAAGGAGATACAGAACTTCACCCAAGACATAATGATAGAGATAAAGCAAACACATATATCTTTTCTACATAAAATGCAAACAAATTTCAAGGGGCAGTAAGGAGACCCAATTTTATCTAGGTTTGGGGGATGCTGTTTCTAGAATCAAAAATTTATCCTCTTTTTGCACTTGCTTTTAATGTTAAGTTTTGAAGATACATTTTCTAAAGGAACAAGTAATTATGAAGCAACTTCCTCCCAAGAACCTTTAACTACATCCATTCATTGGGTGTAACATAACCCATTACTCTGCATTATACATTTTACTACAAAGCACAATAACTCGACTCAGTTCTGACTTCAGTTATCTCAGCAAAACCACATATTTTATACTAAAATTGTTGGGTGTGTTCCAATATTCCCTTTAAAATATTTCCAAAACCTGCATCCTACCCAATCCCAGTGTATAGGAATACAGTAAGGTAATGCTGTGAAAGGACGTTACAATATTATAACTGGAACATTGGTCTATACTTTTCCATTTGCACCTTAAGTGTGGTGGTGAGTGAGTTTCAGGGTATTCAGCCCACCGTAGCCTAGGTTGTATTTTCTTACACAATTTTCCACTTTTTGATTTATTAATTATGCTGCCAAACTGTTGGGCACTTTTCTGAGGGAACTGCATGGCTGCAGAGGGCATAGTGCAATCATTCGGAGGGATCTTTCAGTTTACATGTCTCTGGCACCACCTTTACCTAAAGCCCAGCTACTCACCATGTTACATGCTGAAAGCCAAGAACTACATCTCAAGCTATTTTGTTCGACCCCTACATGTGTCTCAGAGGAAAGTTCAGCAGAATGATAAAGGGGTTCAACAGTCTCAATGTGAAGCATATATAATATGTAATGCTTGACAGTGCACCGTACCCGAGCAACAATGATGATGATGAAACAATCTGTTCTACTGTCAGAATGACAGTCACCATGACAGGCCAAAGGTTAAGTGACAAGGGCCATCTGCTTGCCTTCTACTTAGAGTGTACATTCCATGCACATGTTACATGGGCAGGATGAATATACTGAGAGCCGTGTAATTGCATGGATTTTCATTAAGCAGACAATTATGGTGCTTAAGAAACTATCTACTATTTGGAACATTCTGGAGGAGACCTGCAAATCTCTCCAGAGTGCATGTCATGATTTCTCATTCATCGCTTTGCACCCAGCACAACCTCACCATCATATTTTCCTGCCCGGATTATGGTGAGCAGCTGAGGAATAGGAGGAGGAAAAGTAGGATTGATAATGGAAGGGAACAGGCAACCAAGACAACACCATTCTTGCCAGATTGCTCATGATCAGATAATCTGACTAATGTACTAGTGAATAAAACTGCAAGTCCCAACATAACCATAATCTCCTACTTTAAAATCTCTCTTTTATGGACAATCACAGCAGCCTCTTGGCAACTACAGAACAAACATTCCAAACCAATTCAATCAAACTAATAAACCACATTCAATATCAAATAAACATCCAAGTCTATTTTCTTGGTGCCTGAAAAGTGGCCTTTGCTTATTCCCTGCATCTAGACAGTGTTACGTTAGTTACTACAGGATGGCTGGTGGAAGGCTGCTTATTTTTGGTGGGAGGGAATGCAGATGGCCTTATGGGATGACCTCACTTAGTTGTAGCTGTGGATGACTTGCTTTTGGATTTTAACGATACAACAAGGATGAAAGCAAGTCTGGGCTAGTTGGTTGACAGATGACAGCTAAAGTACCTGCAGATTGGCAACAATAGGAGGATTTCTGCTACCATCTAGAGACTGTGATTCATGGAGTCATTGCCAATGGGTGGTAATGAAGGAGCCTGACATATTGACAATAATGCCTGATTTGGTGAGTGTAAGTATGTTAGGTGGTTGCTTGATTAGTCTGTGGGATTATTTTGGCACTAGTCCCAGATGCTAAGAGAAGAAACACGTAGAATTAACCAGACAGGGTATGTCATTGACATTTCTAATACTAAGGTTGATGCTGGATGGTCAGCCAGATAATTACCACATAATTAATAGACCCTCAATCAACAGCAAAGTGATGGAATGCATCTTTAACAGTTCTGTAAAGAGAGTCATACTCCTTATTTATCTGGAAGAATGCAGTTCCAACAATACTCAAGAAGTTCAACACTATCCAAGACAAAGCATCCATTTCCTAAGTGGTGGACACCCATCCACCACTTAGGCATTCACTCCCTCTACCATTAATGTACAATGGCAGTAGTGTGTGCCCCAATAAATACACTGCAGCAGTTTGCTGTGGATTCTTCAGCAACATCTTCCAAGCTTGTGATCTCTACCACTGGAAGAGCATGGGTAGCAAAAGCAAGGGAGCACCACAACCTGCAATTTCCTTCCAAGTTGTATGCCATTTTGATTTGAAACTACACAGCCATTTCTTCACTGCCACTATATCAAAAGCTGGAATTTCCTTCCTGACAGCATTGAAGGTGAATCTGCGCTAGATGAACTGAAACAGCTCAAGAAGGTGAAACATTACCATTGTCACAAGAGCCATTAGGTATAGGTTAAAAAAAAACTCTTGTCTTACCAGTGACTCTCACATCCTTTTAGCTAATTTTAATAAAAAGAATGGATTTAAACATACCAGGGCAATTATCCTCACAGTGAGGTTTATGCCAGTCTTGTAGCTACTAAGAGTGTAGAAGAGAATGCCAGGAGCAGCACCAGGCATACCTAAAAATGAAATGTCATTCTGGTTAAGCCACCAAACAGGACTACATGCATGTCAGAGAGTCACAGAGTCATTGAGGTGTATACACTGAAACAGATGCTTTGGTCCAGCTCATCCATGCCAATCAGATATCCTAAATTAACCGAGTCCCACTTTTCAGCATTTGGTCCATATCTTTCCAAATGCTTCCCATTCACATACTCATCCAGATGACTGTTAAATGTTGTAATTGTACCAGCCTCCACCACTTCCTTTGCTAATTCATTCCATACACGTAACACCTTCTACGTGAAAAAGTTGCCTTTTAGGTCCCTTTTAAATCTTTCCCAAGCAGTGAGTAATAGACAGATCTAAGCAATCCCACAACCAATGGAGCATATCTAAGCTCTGCAGACCTGCCATATCCAGTCATGAACAGCGATGGACAATTAAACAATTCGCTGAAGAAGGGGGATCAATAATCCCTATCTTCAATGATGGAAGACCCCAGCATATCGAAGCAAAAATAAGGCTGAAGCATTCACAACAATCTTCAGATAAATGTGATGAGTAGATGATCCAACTCAGCCTCCTTCAGTGGTCTCCAAAATCACAAATACTCGTCTTCCACCAATTTGATTGATTCCACCTGATACTAATTAATGGTTGGAAGCATTGGGTACTGCAAATGCTATGGACCCTGACAACATTCCAGTAATTGTCCTGAAGACGGTTCCAGAAATTGCTGCACCAGTAGTTAAGTTGTTCCTGAGCAACTATTACACTGGCATCTGACCAATAAAGTGGAAAACTGCCCATGTCTGTCTTATATACAAAAAGCAGGACAAATCCAACATGGCCAATTACTGCCCCATCAGTTTATTCTCAATCATCAGTAAAATGATACAATGTGTCATTGGCAGTGCTATCAAGCTGTACCTGCCCAGTAATAACCTGCTCACTGTCACCCAGTTTGGGCTCTCCCATGACCATTCAAGTCTGACATCATTACAGATGTCATTCAAACACAGCCAAAGGAGCAGAATTCCAGAGGTGAGGTGAGAGTGATTGTCCTTGACATCAAGGCTGCACTTGATTGAGTGTGGTATCAAGGAGCCCTAACAAAATTGCAGTCAGTTCAAATCAAGGGTAAAACTCTCCAACGGTTGGACTCAAACAGAGCACAAAGGAAGACAGTTAGGGTGTTAGTGGTCAGTCTTCTCAGCTTCAAAACATCTCTGCAGGAGTTTCTCAGGGGAGTGTTGGGCCCAACCAACTTCAGCTGCTTCATTAATGACCTTCCCTCCAACAAAAGGTTAGACTTGGACATTTTCACAATGAATGCACAATGTTCAGCATCATTCATGACTCCTCAGATACCAAACATTTCCAAGTCCTAATGCAGCGAGAACTGGACAATATTCAGGCTTGGGATGACAAGTGGCAAGTAACATTTGTGCCATACAATGACCACCTCTCAGATGAGAAAATTAAAACACCGCAATTTGAAATTCAATGGCGGTACTATCACTAAATCCCCCATTATTAATATTCTGAAGATTACTATTGAACAGAAATTTAACAAGACTTACGGTATAAATACAATGGCTCCAAGAGCATGTCACAGCCTAGGAATCTTGGATGATGTAATGCACATCGTGACTCCTCAAAGCATGACAACTAGCTGCAAGTTGAAAGTCAGGAGTGTGATGGAATACTCTCCATTTTTCTGGATGAGTGCAGCTCCAACAACACTGAAGAAATTTGACACCATCCACGACAAAGCAGCCCATTTGATTAGCACATTCATAAACATCCACTCTGTTCACCACTAATACTCAGTAACAACAGTGTGCATCATCTAGAAGATGCACTGCAGAACACCACCACCTGCAAGTTCCCTCAAGCCATTAACCATCCTGACTTAGAAATATATTGCCGTTCTTCAGAGTTGCTGGGTCAAAATCCTGGAATTTCCTCCGTAACAGCATTATGGGTTTACCAGTGATACATGAATTGCAGCAGTTCAGGAAACCAGTTTGCCACCACATTCTGAAGGGCAACTAGGGAGTGCAATAAATGGTGGCCCAGTCAATAATATCCACATCCCATGAATTAACAAAAATAAAGACATGAACTTTGGAGCATGATTATCACATAAATACATGGGTAGCACAAAGCTTTCATGCTACCTGCATAAGATGTAATCGATTGGCTAATAGTCATAGAAATCTATCATAACATATTGCTGCTGTATAAGGCACTGACCATAACTGATCGAGAGAGTTGTGTAGACTTTTGGTTGCATAAAGATATTACTGTAAGGATATTATTTTTTGAAAGGGTGCAGAGATGACCAACAAATGTAAGTCCCACGTCAGGAATTTAAATTATAAGAAAAGGTTAAATAATACAGCCTTGTTTTCTTTGAGAAAGAGACTTCAAGGAAAGTTGATGGGTATTTTCAAAATTATGCAGGATTGATAAAGTTGATCCAGGTAATTTGTTCACTGTATCAAAAGATTCAAATACCAGATACTAAGAAAATATAAAACTAAGAATATTGTGTAAAGTCAGATTTTTTCTGCACTATTTGGTTTTGAGGAGGAAGGTTTTAAAGAAATTGTGAGAAGGTGTGTGTGTCTAACATTGAAATCCATCAAAATGGGACTAGTTTGTTTGGCCCAGAGGAAATATTTTTATAAGTGTATCTCCAAAGGGATTTTCCTATTTTCTCATCATAAGTTGAACAGAAGAACCATAGAAGCTGAAAAAAATACTTGTAATAAGAATTATTGCATTTTTCCCATGTTTATTTACTGCTGTCAAACATGAAACAATTGAAATGGAGCACTTATACATAAATCATTTCCCTCGTGTTTCAGCTTTTTTTTAACAGTCAGCATTTTTAAAATACATTATTTCCATCAGTAAACCTCATGCACCTGACATTCATGTGTTGAACTCTAGCACAATTCTTCTCCACACTTTATTTCAATGCCTTAAGTTTATCAATAATAAACAAAGAAATTTGAAAATAAGAATCTTCGTACATCTCAAAAAGCTTTCAAATCTCAACACCCAGAAGTTAATGACTGAAGTACATTTCAGTATCAGACTAAGTTAAATATTGAAATTCTAGAACTCTCACAGTCTTCTGATAACCACCTTGACAACGCTCACAAGGCATCTTTTAGCTTAAATATCATGGGAATCAAATTCCTCAGGGTCTGCCAAGCCCCTGCTGAAGTTACAACAAGGAGACTAGAAATAGTTTATCCCTGACAAAACTTTGGCCTTTGAATCTCAGTTTAATCAGAGCAATGCATCCATCTAGTTTCGTTCTTTAAGTTACAGATGTGGCAGGAATGATAAAACACAAGGTGTGCATCAAACCATTTTCGTTCTACATGTCAGACCAATGCCATTGCTCATAAATCTTAGTAATAAATAGTAATTACAGCCTTCTGTGGGTCCACCTAAACAAAAGAACTATGATCTGACAAGAATTACTAAAGTGTCTCATTTATTGGAAGGGTACACAATGGGCTTGTATCACTTTTTTAAGCCAGCAAACTAATTGCAGTAATAAATCAGAGTTCACATAGTCAACAAAAGGAAGTGGGAAATCTTACAAAAGAATGCATGACCTTTCAAAATAAAAAGCTTGGAACCTAATAATGTTTTAAACTGGAAGATAACTGTACTGGCAATTGCTTTCTGTGAAATTAAAGACTTCAGAAAAGAAGAGTAGTTGGTACAATTTCAGGAATGTCTGATGTTAAGCCAACATGAACTCTAACATATAATCAGCCTTATTAGTGGTTACAATTGATCATGGCACCAGTAATGTCTCAGCCAAACTAAGTCCAGGCAATTCTTGTAGGAATCATGACTTAGATTTGGTTAGCCAGCATGAACTAGGCACAGGAAAGCATCAATTTGAGTAAACAGGGCTTGCTCCATGCCGTGGGTGAAGTTATTGTAAAACACTTGAGACATTCTGAGGAAATTCTGTTTATAAAGATCAAAACGGATATATACAGGCCACCTCCTCCTCCTACCATCTTCAACCTGCCCTATCATCACACCTTTCTGTTCCATTCTCCCAAGTACTAATAATTGAGCAGATTAAAAAGCTATGCGAATAGGATGGATATATATCACTAAAAGTCCATGTTCCAAGTGCTGATGTAGATTCTTTGGGCTTAAGATTTGTTTTGGTATTGTAACGTGAAAGTCGCCCTTCAGGATTACGTGCACTGACATAAATATGTAAAATAGAATGCAGTCAAATAGTGCCTTTTTCATGTTATTTGTACACCCAACAAAATGCATTGTTGGTTACCCTAGTTGCTGAAGCAAAGCTAACAATTTCTAAAAATATAGAAATGGTATGAAGCTAATAATGTGTCAGTATCAGTATGGAAATGTTGCAGCAGTAAGATGATTAATATTCTTTTCATGTATATTGTCTTAATAAAATTGCTGTATTTGAGTAAATATCACAAACATACAGAAAGCTCTGTTTGTAGTTAGAGATACTACAATTGTTAGGTCAGATTTATCACGGAGCCAAATGCAGATTATCTGTGGCAACGTGAATATATTGTAAGGACCTTGGCTCTTCTTGTGTGTTTTTAAAAGCTGTGAACTGGAATAAGGAAGAGCTGTTTTAAAAATCAGTGTTTGAAAGAGCAGCTGAAATCTTGAAAGCAAGTAGCCTGACATTCATGCCAGGCATCATGTAAACAATTATTAGAATAAACAGTGATTGAAATTGTGTTGCAGACAATTTGAAGCAAAGGGGTGTAACTGATGCACTTTTGCAAGTAACGATTAATCAATTGATCATTGGGCTAGTGACCTCTTGGAGCTGGGAACAACTTGTGGCAGGGGGGAATGTTAAGGACTAGTTCTCTGTTCTCAACAATCAAATCTCACTGTAAAGCTTAAGAAAACCAGTTTATCTTTCCTGCAACAGTTACTATAAACTATGATCTTTAACAGACATATCTGAGACTTCTTATAAGGGAACCAGCCGCCGTAACAAGCAGCGAAAGCATCAGCAGAAAGAAGACAGAAGCAAAGTGTTGGCCAGCAGAAGAGTCATAAGGATCATCTCAACAACAGAAATTGGGAACAAAGACTACTAAACTATCTTTTCAGTTTCTCCCCTCTGCCAATAACTTCTTTTATCCTGTTTGCCTGTTAGTATATGCATGCAGGGAGTTTGTAAGGGGCTAGAGTTTTAATTAGTAGTAATGTATACCCATGTTTATCACTGTTTGCTTACTTAATCAGAGTCTGACTACTTGCAACACAGAGTGATTCTTGGTCAATTCAAAAAGTTGGTCTGTGTTCTCTATCAATCTGGGTCTGAAAGTCAGGTAAATTGAAGACCTTTGCTTACTTTATAAAATCAGTAACTTTTGTGCTGACTGTGGGAATAGTGGAGCTCCATTTCCAGCACGTTACCCCAGTGAGTCATAAAAATAAGAATTAATTGGCTGAAGTGATAATGGTGCTCTAGTTTTTCCGAAGTGCACATACTGGATTATTACCAACAGCTGTTATGTTTATGGAACATATGTTTTGTTAGCTGGTTACATGAATGAATGAAAATGTACTCATTGCTGCTTTGTTTGGTCATGGGATTGTAATTACTCAAATCAGAGGTGGTACAGGAGGTGCTTGAATTCAAACACCTTGGATGATGCATTGAAAAGGAGAGAAATGTTCTAATTTAGGGATGGAAGAAAAATTGCTGCCATCTTAATCTGGTTTATTGTTTCAGCATATCTAGTTGTGAAATAGTTTCTGTAGTGGAATTAGTATAAAATCCCACGTAGTTCTTTGACCATTGCTTAGAAAAAGCTTCTTTATTTGAAATATATGTGGGCCCAGGAAGAACTTTCAGCATTCACCATCTCTTCTGCAGGTAGTTCCTGCTCTCCTGCTTTCTACTTCCAGATTTGTGCTACAGAGATACTGCTGGATTTTAACTGAATTTGTGTGTTATCTGTGAATGTTGGATCATACCTGCAGTTCAGTACTAAATGGCCAAACTCTTTTTCTGATACAATGTCTCCTGGCTCTAGAAGCCCATCCCAGGGAAATATTCTTTCTGCGCCTACTCTGTTGAACTTTGTATCCTTCAGTGAGAACACCTCTCATTTTTCAAAATGCATACACAGACCCAGTCTTGATCTCTCTTCACAGCAATCTTAACATCGCAGTGATCAGGCTGGTGAACTCTTGCTGCATTCACACTATTGTAATATACATTGCATAAAATACCCCGGTGCAAATTGACCGAGCCTTTACACAATTGCAGCAACATTTCTTTACTCCTGAACTCAAAACTTTTGTGATAAAGGAGATAGGCAGGCCAATATCTGGTGGAGCAGCCTGTGGCTTTACATAATCACACATGGATGATGCAGCAGTATGTCCAGGCCAAGAGTTCTGTCCTGTCTCAAGTGAACAAGCACATGACTGATTCCATGGAGAGATGGTTCATCATTAGGGGCCAGGTTCAGGTGACCACACAGTGGCTGCCAGATATGTGCTCAAACCTGCATACCATTGCTATCACCATGAACGCTGGGTTGTAGTAGAAAAGTAAGATGTTCCTCATCCTCTGGTAAACAGGGAAATGCCATTGTGCCCTGCAAGTGAGAAGAAACATCAGCCAGCTGCACCTGGGCAACAGTCTCACTGTGCTCCAAAGGTGAGCAGCTACTTCTCAGCTCTGATGTCCCCAGTAACTGTGGCCTCAGAGAACGGTCAGGAGCCTGTCAGCATACCTGGACCCTCCAAGTCTTGAAAAAGTTGAGGGCTTCATCCCAGCTCAACTTAGGGGACGGTGCATCAAACTCAGCTGCCTGCCTCTACCTCATCTAGAGATGTTAGGGTTCCATCATCGAACAGTGTTTCGAAGCACATTAGAAAGCGCATATAGACATAAAGGAGTGATAATCAACCTTTATATGTTTATTAGCAAGTTTGTGAATGTTTCCAGGGAGAGGCTAAACAGGCTCAGGTTCTTTTCCCTGAAACGTTGGAGATTGAGGGGTGATGTTATGGAGGTTATAAAATCATGAGAAGCAATGGTACGGTGAATAGCCAAGGTCTTTTTCTTATGGTGGGGGGAATGCAAAATTAGGGGGCATTGGCTTAAAGTAAGAAGGGGGAGATTTAAAAGGGACCTGAGGGGTAACTTTTTCATGCAGAGGGTGGTGCGTGTATAGAATGAGCTGCCAGAGGAAATGGTGGAGGCTGGTACAATTACAATATTTAAAAGGTATCTGGATGGGTAGATGAATAAGAAGTGTTCAGAAGAATATGGGCCAAATAATGGCAAATGGGACAAGGTCAGATTGGGATGTCTGGCTGGTGTGAATGGCTCGGATTGTAGGATCTGTTTCTGTACTGTATGACTCTCTGCCTTTTCTTTAAAAGTACAAGTATATTTTGTTTAATAAAGTATCAGTTTTCTCCTTGCTAGCTGCGCAATGATCTGCAAGACTATAAGGGGAAAAGACAGTGTCTTTTCCTTTCCACAGTTGAAGTAGCAAGAATACATTTCTGACTGCAGCAGCAGCACGAGCGGGAGCTTGCACCAGGGGCCTGTCGGGAAGCTGGTGAGTCAGTGATTTTAAATCTTTAAAAGCTTACCTCGAGCGTCAGAGCCTGCCATCTCTGAGACAGAATCAGTGATAGACAAGAGATACGGGGAAGTAGTCACTCCTAAGCATGAAGAAAGCTGGATAACTGTTAGAAGGGGGAAAAACCAGTCAGTGCAGGGATCCCCTGTGGTTGTTCCCCTGAGAAACAAGTATACCGTTTTGGATACTGTTCGTGGGGGGGGGGGGAAATTACCAGGGACATGCACTGGGGTGCAGGTCTCTGGCACAGAGTCTGTCCCTCTTGCGTAGAAGGGAAGGGGGGATAGGAAGAGCGTGTTAGTCATTGGGGACTCAATAGTTAGAGAGACTGAAAGAAGGTTTGTTGGGAACAAAAGAGACTCACGGTTAGTGTGTTGCCTCCCAGGTGCCAGGGTCCGTGATGTCTTGAATCGTGTCTTTGGGGTCCTGAATGGAGAGGGTGACCTGCCCCAAGTCGTGGTCACAATATGCTGGACATGCATATGGTCACAGAAATTTGAGGGTGCATACATGAGGTCAATGGTTGGCACAACATCGTGGGCTGAAGGGCCTGTTCTGTGCTGTACTGTTCTATGTTCTATGTTCTATAGGCACCAACGACATAGGTAGAAAGAGGGATAGGGATGCCAGGCAGGATTTCAGGGAGCTAGGGTGGAAGCTGAGAGCTAGAACAAACAGAATGGTTATCTTTGGTTTGTTACCCGTGGCACGTGATAGCGGGGCAAAGAACAGGGAGAGATTTCAGCTGAACACGTGGCTGCAGGGATGGTGCAGGAGGGAGGGTACATGGACAATGGGGGCTCATTCTGGGGAAGGTGGGACCTCTACAAACAGGACGGTCTCCACTTGAACCAGAGGGGCACTAATATCCTGGGTGGGAAATTTGCTAGTGCTATTTGGGTGGATTTAAACGAGCTCAGAAGGGGGATGGGAAACTGAGGTGTAGTTCCAGTACACAGGAGGAAGAGAGTAGGGAGGACGTGGACAGGATCTCAGTCACAGGAGTGTGCTGGCAGACAGCAAGCTGGATTGAAGTGTGTCTACTTCAACACCAGGAGTATCCGGAATAAGGTAGGTGAGCTTGCAGCATGGATAGGGACCTGGGACGTCGATGTTGTGGCCATTTCGGAGACATGGAGAGAGCAGGGTCAGGAATGGATGTTGCAGGTTCCAGGGTTTAGATCTTTCATAAAGACCAGGGAAGGTGGTAAAAGAGGGGGAGGTGTGGCTTTGATGGTCAAGGACAGTATAACGGTGGCTGAAAGAACTTTTGATGAGGACTCGTCTACTGAGGTGGTAACGGCTGAGGTCAGAAACGGGAGAGGAGAGGTAACACTGCTGGGAGTTTTTCATAGGCCTCTGCAAAGTTCCAGGGATGTGGAGGAGAGGATTGGCAAAACTATTCTGGGCAGGAGTGAAAGGAACAGGGTGGTCATTATAGGAGACTTCAACTTCCCTAACATTGATTGGAAATGCTATAACTCTAGTACGTCGGATGGATCCGTTTTTGTCCAATGTGTGCAGGAGGGTTTCCTGACGCAGTATGTCGAAGGGCTGACAAAAGGGGAGGCCACACTGGATCTGGTACTTGGTAATGAACCAGGCCAGGTGTTTGATTTAGTGGTAGGTGAGCACTTTGGAGAGAGTGACCATAATTCAGTTGTTTAGTTTAGCGATGGAAAGGAATAGGAACATGCTACAGGGCAAGAGTTAAAGATGGGGGAAGGGCGATTACAATGTGATTAGGCAAGACTTAGGAGGCATAGAATGGGTTAGCAAGATGCAGGGGATGGGTCAATCAAAATGTGGAGCTGGTTTAAGGAACAGATATTGCGTGTCCTTGATAGGTATGTCCCTGTCAGACAGGGAGGAAGCGATAAGGTAAGGGAACCGTGGTTTACTAAAGAAAATGTATCTCTTGTTAAGTGGAAGAGAGAGGCTTATGTGATGATGAGACGAGATGGTTCACATGAGGCGATGGAGAGTTACAGATTAGCTAGGAAGGATTTAAAGAGAGAGTTACGAAGAGCAAGGAGGGAATGTGAGCAGACATTAGCAGGTAGAATAAAGGAGAACCCTAAAGCTTTCTATGGGTATGTGAGGAATAAGAGGATGACTAGGGTAGGAATACGGCCAGTCAAAGACAGAAGTGGGAAGTTGTGTGTGGACCCTGTGGAGATTGGAGAGGTGCTAAATTATTATTTCTCATCTGTTTTCACTGAGGAACAGGAGAATATTGTAGAGGAGACGACTGAGTTACAGGCTACTAGAATTGAAAGGATTAAGTTTAGTAAGGAGGAGGTGTTATCAATTCTAAGGTAGATAAATCCCCTGGGCCGGATGGGATTTTTCCGAGGATTCTCTGGGAAGCTAGGGAGGAGGTGGCGGAGCCTTTGGCATAGATCTTTGAGTCCTCATTGTCTACAGATTTAGTACCAGAGGACTGGAGGATTGTAAATGTTGTGCCCTTGTTCAAGAAGGGCAGTAGGGATGACCCAGGTAATTATAGACCTGTGAGCCTTATGTCTGTTGTAGGAAAAGTTTTGGAAAGGATTATAAGAGATAGGATTTATTATCATCTAGCAAGCAACAATTTGATTAGAGATAGTCAACATGGATTCGTCAAGAGCAGGTCGTGTTTCACAAACCTCATTGAGTTTTTTGAGAAGGTGACCAAGCATGTGGATGAGGCTAGGGCAGTTGACGTGGTGTACATGGACTTCAGTAAAGCCTTTGATCAGGTTCCACATGGTAGGCTATTGGAGAAAATACAGAGGCATGGGATTAAGGGAGATTTAGCAGTTTGGATTAGAAACTGGCTTTCTATAAGAAGGCGACGAGTGGTGATTGACGGAAAATATTCAGCCTGGAGTCCGGTTACTAGTGGTATGCCTCAAGGATCTGTTTTAGGACCACTGCAGTTTGTCATTTTTATAAATGACTTGGATGCAGGCATAGGTGGATGGATTAGTAAGTTTGCAGATGACACGAAAGTTGGTAGAGTGGTGGACAGTGTGGAAGAATGTTGCAGGTTGCAGAGAGACTTGGATAAACTACAGATTTGGGCTGAAAAGTGGCAAATGGAGTTCAGTGCGGATCCATGTGAGGTGATTCACTTTGGGAAGAATAATAGGAAGGCAGAATACTGGGTCAATGGAAAGATTCTTGCTAGTGTAGATGTGCAGAGGGATCTTGGTGCCCGTGTACATAGATCCCTGAAAGTTGCCACCCTAGTTGATAGTGCTGTTAAGATGGCTTACTGTGTGTTAGGTTTTATTGGTAGAGGGATTGAGTTCCAGAGCCGTGATGTCATGCTGCAACTGTACAAAACGCTAGTGCGGCCTCATTTGGAATATTGTGCACAGTCCTGGTCGCCCCATTACAGGAAGGATGTGGAAGCATTGGAAAAGGTGCAGAGGAGACTTACCAGGATGTTGCCTGGTCTGGAGCACAGGCCCTATGAAGAAAGGCTGAGGGACTTGGTCTGTTCTCATTGGAGAGAAGAAGGCTGAGAGGAGATTTAATAGAGACATACAAGATGATCAGAGGATTAGATAGGGTGGACAGTGAGAGTCTTCTTCCAAGGTTGTTGACGTCGGCTTGTACAAGGGGGCATAGCTGCAAATTGAGGGGTGATAGATTTAAGACAGATGTCAGAGGCAGGTTCTTTACTCAGAGAGTGGTAAGGGCGTGGAACGCCCTGCCTGCCAATGTAGTTAACTCAGCCACATTAGGGGCATTTAAACAGTCTTTGGATAAACATGTGGATGATGATGGGATAGTGCAGGTGGAGAGGGGCTTAGATTAGTTCACAGGTCGGCGCAACTTCGAGGGATGAAGGGCCTGTTCTGCGCTGTATTGCTCTATGTTCTCTGTAATAGAATGACTTGGTAATGGAAACTAAGCAGTGATTTTGATGAACTGTAGAGTTATCATGTGTTTAATGTGTGAATTTGACCAAGTATATCAAATATTCTGCAAACGGTTATGAATGGGGAATCAAAGCACATTTTAGACATCTATCCATGTTGGTGCTGAACCCTCAATTTGCTGATCTGCCTGCTCTGTCACCTCCTCCACATCCTTCTCGTTAGATGAGGAATTTGCCTCATCCAAGTTATCTGTCTGCAAAGCTTCCCTCATCTGCTGGCATGGTTAAGGAGCACAAAGCAGATGGCGTATATTTGGGAAACCAATGCCAGAGTGTGCTGCAACACACTATTGAAACTAGTCCAGGCAGTTGAACCTCACCTTCAACATGCTGATTCTCTCTTTGGCTGTATCGACCTGCAGCATTTATTATAACTCTTCTCAGCTGCATTTCACAGGCTTCTCACGGGCATTGTCAGCTAATTTCAAACAGATCGCTTCCATTGCTGGGAAGTATGGGGTCTTCAAAAAATAGTAGCACCTGGTAGTAAGAACTGAAGGGTTTACCTTCAGGGGCTACATATCACTGTTGATCAAATGGATTCCTTCTTGTTTGTAAAAGTTACAGCACGGTGCTCTTGTGCAAAATCTTCAACGTCCTCAAAGTCCACAGATATCTCTCCCTGACTTTCATGTTTGGTCCTGTAAAGTGCAAACTCTCAGGTCCTCTTGAACAAGGCATTGGTTATTTCGCAGAACTTTGATGATCAGCTATTTGGGAGATCTCACACATGTCCCTGTGGAATTCCAGATTCAAACCAGCTGTTCAGAAGGTTAATGTTGTCAGAGCCATTGTGATTGGGTTACTTTGGAGTCTCATGCTGTCCTATAACGATATCATAGATTTCTAAGAAAGCTGCAAACTCAGTTGGTTCTTCACAGTTGGACATTGAAAGGCAGTAAAATATGGGATGTGGCATGGATCATATCTGACTCATTCCTGGTTCTCTCCCCCTTGCCCTGCTTATAGTTTTGAACTGCTGAAAACTCCTTTCTGATTGGTATTGGTGCCTCTAGCTTAAGTTTCATTGTCCCTCTGTCCCCTCCTTATTCAGGAATCCAGGAAAATTGGATAGACATGATCTATGGCTGTTCCAGTGGGCCTTCGATGGATAATACCCTGTCAGGGGTTATGCACTTCTGGAAGCCTGGACTTGGAATTGCACCAGGCACGTGCAAGGAACTTTATCTTGTCTGACCAAGATTTTGCAGCCAGTAGAAATTGCTCCTTTTGACAGTGTCCTTAAACTTCCAAACTCTGTCCCATCAGCCTCCCTACAGTGCCCCCCTGTCTCTCTACAGAATTAAAATTAGCATGCGCTTTATTGTCATATATGCTTAAATGAGTACAGCAAAAAGTGGACATTTCGCTGCTTACAGTGCAATTTTAGGTACAAAGGTCCCCAGGTACAGCTTTTGCAGTTACAGTTCCTGGAAAAATAGAGAAGTAAAAGTATCCAGCATTGCAGATTTAGGAATAAATTATAAAATGGAGAGAAAACATTCAAAACAATGATCTCAGTTCATGTTGGTACCTAGCCTCTAGCCTGTAGCGGGCCTTAACTCCAGACAAAGCCTGGCTTCACCTCAAGGTTCATGTGGCTGGGAGATCACTGCAGAATCACCTCAAGACCAGAGGTCCACACTGAGGCCATGCCAGACCGAGACCCTGCCACATACCACCCAAAGACCACCACGTTATGCTGTTGGGAGGCTACCAAACAAGGTCAACAGGACACCATGCTGGACTGAGGGGACTCCATACTGGGCTGGCAGATTGAAACTCTGGCCCAAGACAGCACCAGGTTGGACTGGGAGGTCACCATGCCAGGCTGAGAGGACAGGTCTGCGCAAAAGCTGAGAGTTCTAAGGCCATGAGTTCAGGTGCTGCAAGATCGGAGGCAGGGAGTTCTGAGGCCACAGGGTTTGAGGCCGGCAGATCAGAGGATCTGAGGTCCAAAGCAGGAGATCAGAGGCCAGGAGGCTGGAGGTGGAAGGTCAGAGGCCACTAGGTCTGAGGATGGAAGTTTTGAGACCAAGAGGAGGAGGAAAGAAAGACAAAAGAGAGAATAAAGACAGAAAAGAAAGAACAAGAATGGACAGAGCAGATGAGCTCTGGCTGAAGTGTCCTACTCTGCCACCATCTTGGGTTTCTCTAAATCTCCCTAGAGTGCCCCTTAATCATCCCCAACACACAGTGACCCTCAAACTTCCTGACTTTCAACTTTGACATTTCAACTTCTTGGAAGTAACTGGTACAGACAGGGAATGGCAGTCTAAATAGCTCAGCTTCCCCTCAGACAAACATACCGGCTTACCACCGGCTTTAAATGGCTCTGATGACCTGTGATCCTTGTGACCCTCACATTGGAATCAGATGGTAGCATTTGAATTCAAACAGATTTGTGTAAATGTGTGATGTAATAATGTTGGGTTACATATGTTATTCTTGATACAGAAGTTAAAAACATTAGTTAATTAAGGACTTGGAGCACATTTAAAGAGAGCCAGGACAGCAGGTCTTGGAAAAGCTCATTCAGCCCAACTGTTTACCCATTTTCCTTGGCTACATGTGGCCCTGGAGAGGAAGTACACAATATTCAGTCGCATGTTTCTGGTGTTTCACAACCTTTAGGCCCCACGGGAGCTGATTAGCATCAATAAACTCTAAAACAGCAAGTGATTTAAAGTTTTAAGTCTCGTTTGAGATTTGGACCTTAGGACCCTTTTAGAGGATGACATACTTTTAATTAATTTCATTTGGCTCACTTGGTTAGTTGAAATAGCATGAACAAAGCCTTAACAGCAGGCCATGGAGGGGGCTAATAGGCCCAACTGCCCTCCTCTCTTCCATGGTTAATTCTGCACCTGAGCATCCTTAGAGAAAGAGCATGTGACCAGTGGTGCGCTTGAATTCTTCTACAACATGGGAGCTGGGGTACAATACTTCCCTCAAAATTTCATTGAATGCTAAGTTGATTTGAACATTTGAACTTTGTTTCAGTACCCCTTTAGGGTATTTTGCCTTGTTAACTTCATTTAATTTTGGTTTAATTTAAATTTGTTTTTCAAAAGAGTCTTGGTGTCCCTGGAAAGGCAGCATGAGATATTCACTTATGGCTTTCCATATCTAGTGGGCACCACAAAGCATTGACTGTACTATTGCACTCAAATTTGTTTTAATTTTCTAAGTTTTCTTTGAAGTTTTTATTACAGTACCGTTTCAGGGCTGTATCTTATGTTAAGGAATTAATTGAGTGAACATGATTTAATCATTTTTTAAAAGAATGCAGAGAGCTTGGGCACCAGGCTATGGTGAGGGTCATTGGACACAACTCTTGCTTCCCTTTCATTATTCCAGAATTGGGTAATGAAGAGCATAATCAGTATGGAGCCTTTGCCTGAGTAAGACATTGGCCAAGTTAATAAAAAAAATCAAAGAACTGTGGATGATGGAAATCAGAAACACAAATAGAAATTGCTGGAATATCACCAGCATAAACAAAATTCCATTAACACGCAAGCAGGCATATGTTGGTTAAAAACCATGGTTCCAGAAAGATTGAGCCAGTTAATTTTTAAACCCTTCACAACAAAAAATACCAACACCACATGCCACTAGTTGGAAAGCAAACACACAAAGAAGTTATATATACTTCCATCACAATATTAATGATTGAAAGGGACAATTGCAAACATTGTTTTGACATAAACTGAATGTGTTATGAGGAAGTTAATGACAAACTTCAGAAAGAAGTAAAGTGACACATTTTGGTCAAAAGAAAGAGGAGAAACAATATACAAAAGGTTAATTGTAAAAGATTGTTAGAGCAGAAGGTCCTGAGATATGTGTGCACAAATCATTGTTGGTGATAGGGATAGTTGAGAAAGTGGTTGATGAGCAAATAGAACCTGGGTGTTTTTTAAAATATCAATAGTTGCTTAGAGTACAAAAGTAATGATGTTACATTAAATCAGTGTAAATGTTGCTTTGACTTCAACTGGAATACTTTCTCCAATTCTGGCCACCCCACTTTCAAAAATATTTGAACACATTAGAGAGGGTAGGTGTAACTTGAAAATAAAAATCACCAAAATGATTTCAGGGATGACCAACATCAATTGTGTGGACAATTGAGCAGGCTAGGAAAGCAAGAACAGGATCAGACAGAGTCAGCATGGATTTATGAAGGGGAAATCATGCTTAAGAAATCTGTTGGAATTCTATGAACGTGTAACTTGCAGAGTTGATTAAGGGGAGCCAGTCAATGCAGTATTGTTGGACTTTCAGAAAGCGTTTGACAAAGTCCCACATAAGAGCTTAATGTGCAAGATTAAAGCACATGGAATTGGAGGAAGTGTATGGAGATGCATAGAAAATGATTGGCAGAGAGAAAACAAAGAATAGGAATTAATGAGTCCTTTTCAAATTGGTATGCAGTAACTCGTGCCACAGGGATCGATGCTGGGGCCCCAGCTATTCACAATATATATTAATGATCTGGATGAGGGAACAAAATGTAACATCTCCAAGTTTGCAGATAATATCAACTTAGGTCGGAGGGTGAACTGTGACGCGGATGCAGAGATCCTTCAGCATGATCTCGAAGGATCATGTGAGTAGGTGGGCAAATCAATGGCAGATGCAGTACAACTTGCATAAATTTGAGGTTATTGACTTCAGAAGCAAAAACAAGAAGACAGATCGCTTACCTGAATGGCTGTAAATTGGGAGAGAGGAATGTTCAGCAGGACTTGGGGGGCCTTTGTGCACCAGTCGCTGAAGGTAAGCATGCAGGTGGGGAAGGCAGTAAAGAAGGCAAATGGTATGTTGGCCTTCATTGCAAGAGGTTTTGAGTGCAGGGATGTGTTGTTGTAATTATACTGGGCCTTACTGAGGCCACACCTAGAATACTGTGTGCTGTTTTGGTCTCCTTTTCTGAGGAAGAATGCACTTGCTCTAGAGGGAGTGCAGCGAAGATGTATGCGGCTGATTCCGGGGATGGCAGGTCTGATGTATGAAGAGAGATTGACTAGGTTGGGATTGCTTTCGCTAGAGTTCAGACAATTGAGGTGGAATCTCATAGATATTTATAAAATTCTAACAGGACTGGACAGAGTAGATGCAGGGACGATGTTCCTGATAGAGGATGTGTCCACAACCAAGGGCCACAGTATGAGGATTTGGTATAGAAAAATTAGGATGGAGATGAGACATTCTTTACCCAAAGAGTGGTGAGCCTATTGAATTTATTATAACAGGAAGTAGTCGATGCTAATACATTGAACGTATTCACAAGGCGACCAGATATAGCACTTGGGGTGAATGGGATCACAGGTTACGGGGAGAAAGCAGGATTCGGTTGTTGAGTTGGATTATCAGCCATGTTCGTGATGATTGACGGAGGAGGCTCAAAGGACCAAATGGCCTCCTCTTGTTCCTATCTTCTATGTTTTATTGGTTTCTATGCAGTAACTGGAGCTGAGATATCTGGTCTGAGTAGTTTGTGAGGTAGTATTTTCATTGATGGAAGACTCAGTTAAGCTTCCGGTCAAAAGAAGCAACAGTAACATGAGGAAAATCTTTGCCATGCAGTCAGTGGTTAGTATTTTCCTCAAAGGATTGGAAAATGTAGTGGAGGCAGATTTAATCATTGTTTTCAATAGGGAATTAGTTATTCATCTGAAGAGGAAAAACAATTACAAGGATATAAGCAACCTACAGAGGCATAGAACTGGGAGGATTGCACTTGCAGAGAGGCAGCATGTACACGATGGACTAAACGGTCTTATTCTGTAATGTAACCATTCTATGATTTCAGTAATGCTGTCCTTCAAATCAGACAAGAAACTAAGGCTCAATTTTCTATCTTAAACTTTCCCAAAGCACTACTTTCAAGAAGACCAAGCAAGTGCAAATTTCTGACTGTGCTTCCTACATTATCACACTACAAATGTATGAAATATAAACCACTTAGTAAAATCCTGATGTTTGTACATGGGATATGGCATGGCTGGATAAGCCAGCATTTACTTTCTATCACTAATTGCTCTGGAGAAGCTGATGGAGAGCAGCCTTCTTGGACTGCTTCCTTGCTTGTGGTGCAAGTGTTGTTAGGGTGGGAGTTCCAGAACTTTAATCCAGTGGCAGTGAACGAATAGCAATATATTTCTGAATTATAAAGATGTGTAATTTGGAAGGAAATCTAGGTGGACATGATTATAGGCTTGAAAGGGTTCTATCCAAGAAGGCCCTAGGTGAACTGCTACACTACGTTGTGTAGGGGGCACAAAGTACTGACACTGTGTTGAAGGGAGTGAAGGTAAGTTGCTGGATGGGATGACAGTAAAAGTGGGGTGCTTTGCCTGAAATGGTGTTAAGTTTTGAAGATATGTTCAACTTGGGTTGAAGGAGATATAATCTTCCAGGCAACTGGGAAGGTTATCTCATTTTCTGGCTTGATAAAGTTTTGGTACATTTCCTTGTATTAAAGTAGTCACATAAATATGTTTTTATTGGTTATTTGATTACATTCCTCACTTTGCCTTGTCGGTGCTGGACAGGCTTTGGAGAAACGGGAAGTTTGTACCTGATTATGAACTCCCTACCCACTTCACTCTTGTAACAGTTGTATTTATGTGGCTGGTTTAGCTTAATTTCTTGTCAATGATATTTCACAAGATGGTGGTGGGATTCTGCATGAGTAATTCTATTGAATGTCAAGACAGAATGATTAGATTCTCTCTTGTTTGAATTGGCTAATTTGCCTAGCACTTGTGTGTGAGAAATATTAATTGCTATTTATCATCTGAAGCCTGAATTTTGTCCAGGTGTTACAGCATTTGGACACTAAGCACTCCTGTGAGCAGCTATCAATGAGACTGCACACTGTAGTCATCAATGGAGATCACATCCAAAATTATGGTGGAAGAATGTCATTGAGGTAGCAAAAGATGTTTGGGCCTGGAATATTACCCCAAGGAAGACTTGTAATGATATGCTTGCGTTGACTCCATTTGGGCTGCAACAACCACAATTATCTTTATTTTTATGTGATGTGTAACTTCAGCCAGTAGAACATTGCCCACTGCTCCCTACCAGATTCCTAAGATTGAATGGAATAGCTGAAAACTGGCATCTGTGATATTGTGGATGTCAAGTACAAGCTTAGATGGATCATCTACTCAGGACAAATAGCTGAAAAATGCTTCACTCCCTGTTTAGAATATAGAGCTCTGTTGTACATGAAGTAGGGCTGTGTCATTTTGCACAAATGCATTTAAGTGAAAACAGAACTGTAGAGGGAATTACTGCAATGATATGTTGATAGGATGAAATAAGGTAAGGTGATGGAAACTTGCATGGAGTATTAACAACTTTGGCAGAAATGTACATTTATGTGCTGTAAATTCCTATGCGATCGTGTGCGAATTTGGCACTCTTCAAAATATTCTAAGTAATAGAATGCTACAACATAACTTGTACTGTAACTGAGCAGCATGATGCTTTTCTTGTGGATGAGAATTTATCAAAGTTCCTTCTGTTCTCTCAAGTAGACATATAGAAAATCCCATGCCACTATTGGTATCACAATTCCTTACAACAATAACTAATGAAATATAAATTTGCTTATAATCAAACAAAATGCCCTGAGATTATGACATTGGGGAAACCAAGCGGAGGCTTGGGGACTGCTTTGCAGAACACCTCTGCTCGGTTCGCAACAAACAACTGCACCTCCCAGTCGCGAACCATTTGAACTCCCCCTCCCATTCCTAAGATGACATGTCCATCATGGGCCTCCTGCAGTGCCACAATGATGCCACCCGAAGGTTGCAGGAACAGCAACTCATATTCCGCTTGGGAACCCTGCAGCCCAATGGACTTCACAAGCTTCAAAATCTCCCCTTCCCCCACTGCATCCCAAAACCAGCCCAGTTCTTCCCCTCCCCCCACTGCATCACTAAACCAGCCCGGCTCGTCCCCTCCCCCCACTGCATCCCAAAACCAGCCCAGCCTGTCTCTGCTTCCCTAACCTGTTCTTCCTCTCACCCATCCCTTCCTCCCACCCCAAGCCGCACCTCCATTTCCTACCTACCACCTCATCCCGCCTCCTTGACCTGTCCATCTTCCCTGGACTGACCTATCCCCTCCCTACCTCTCTACCTATCTTGTTTTCTCTCCATCTTCGGTCCGCCTCCCCCTCTCTCCCTATTTATTCCAGTTCCCTCTCCCCACACCCCTCTCTGATGAAGGGTCTAGGCCTGAAATGTCAGCTTTTGTGCTCCTGAGATGCTGCTCGGCCTGCTGTGTTCATCCAGCTCCACACTTTGTTATCTGAGATTATGACGTGCTTTTTTATACACATTTCCTTTTCCTTTTTTTGCCAACTTACAAATTCACAGGATTTGTCCTTTGGAATCAGAAATGAAAATAACCTGCATGTAAAATAAACAGGCTATATAAAATTGGAACACTTCTTAATAACACATATACAACAACAACTCATATTTTAGATAGTGCCTTGAACGTACAAAACAAAAGAAAGTCAGGGGTTGGGTTCACTGGATCATAAGACAATTTTATAAGAACTGGTTAATATGAAGGAGCGTCAGTATTATGAACTAGCTGCTCTCTAATCTCTAGTGCTACCTTGTTGTTAGTGCTGAGAAATATTCCTCTCCCTAATGACAAATTCCTTTCCTACTGGGATTGAAAGGTCACTCAATTACATGCTGGGAGCTAAAGCTTAAAACATACATCATCTAATTTATTAGTTGTAAGATTTTCATTAAAAGCATGCCACACAGATCTCTGCATTCCAGTTCAATCAAATTTGTGATGAAAGCAGAAGGTAAGGAAAGGTTTGAAAAGCAAAACACTAACCAAACAGTGATAATGGGAACTGCAGATGCTGGAGATTCCAAGATAATAAAATGTGAGGCTGGATGAACACAGTAATCTGGTTTGATCTAATGTGTTCTCTGAGTGCCTGACTAATGACAATATACTGTCTAACAGGTTGCGGTTCAAGGACTCTCTCAGTTAGCTACATGCTGGTGACTGATAAAAAATGATGCACTTAGTGTTGCCACACCATTTCTAAATTCCTTTCCAGTAATATGACACAGCCATTAAGTTAAAATGATGGTGGAGCTAAGCGTAGAACCATAAATAACTGGCAGAGAAACTGAAAAAAGCCAGTTTTAAATATAAAAATACATTATTAAATAAATGAGTTTCTTTGAGCTTCCATCATCTGCAGGTTAAACTTTCAACTATTACCATATCTGTTAATGTTAACAACAGTAAGGTCAAAGTAAAAGCATGCCTTACTTTTGATTTATAGGTGAACTTCATAGGAGGTAAAGTAGTGTTGACAACTCAAATAATCCTGGGATTGCATTTTTATTTGGCTAACAATGTAACGGTGAAAGATAATTGCAAAAATATATAAAATCTGGTTGGAAAACCACTTGTCATTCTCTGTATGTTCATCAGAGACATATGCAATGTTAGAAAATAATTCCAACTGTGTTCAATGCACCACCTTGCTCCCTGGCCAACATCTCTGTCTCTGGCTTACTACAGTGTTCCAGTGAAGCCCAGCGCAGGCTGGAGGAACAACACCTCAATTTCCACTTGGATACCATACAGCCCTCCGGACTCAATATTGAGTTCAATAACTTTGGGGCCTAAACTCTCCCATGTCCCATCCCCACACCCCACACACCAGACCTTGTTACCACATAGCCTGCCAATACACACCCCTTCTTGTTAGTCATTAACAGTCCCCATTAACAAGTATTCACTCTCCCAGCCTGATTGTTATCAACTCCTTTGTCTGTCCAACTGTCTTTCTCTCTCTTTGGGCTCTTTCCTATCTTTTACTCCCTACCCCACCCACCTCCCTATTTTCTGCAATATAAACTGATGTTTTCCCAGCCACCATCAGTTCTGAGGAATTGTCACTAGACCCGAAACGTTAACTCTGTTTTCTCCTCCACAGATGCTGCCAGACCTGCTGAGCTTTTCCAGCAACTTTGTTTTTGAACCTGTTGTCACTGTCAGGGAACATGAAGGAATCCATTTATGATCTGGTACAGGGCATCAAAAAACTTGGAATCCATTTGCTCATCATGGAAGTGATCAATAACAACATGCGGATCCAATCATGAGGAGTGTGTGTCATGGCTGTCTCAGCTTTGTTCACAAGTAGACGCCATCAGCATCACAATGTTGCAGAAGAATCACAGACGCAGGTCATAAGATCAATGTTTGTTGATTCCTCCCATGATGCCTGCAGATCTCTTTGTGCAAAGGGTCTTGCAGGCCGTTGTGACAGCCTGATGCTTTCTCCAAATGACTACTCGAATTGCAGAGGTGCTCTTCTGTGGAATGGGAATTCATAAGGGAATGCCGTAGGGTGAACAGCTCATTTTTAAAATTTAATTGGACATGATTCTGAATTATGATATTAGTTGTGTCAATGACCTTTAAAGATGGATGAGTGCCAAGGAGAAATTACTCAAATTCTTTTATGTTAGAGAGGAGAACTGGGGGATCGTGTTTAACATAAATAATGAAAGAGCTCTCTGACAGCTCATTTGGAATAAGAGAGTCCTTCTCTTTCCATTCTGGTCTCTGGATTCCTGGGCATAAAGTCTTCATCCTCATGTTGAAGAATGCAGGAGACCAACATGAACTTCAAAATTCAGTCTGCCATATGCCATAGGGAACCATGATGCTGTTGGCATAGTTGCAGAGCAACTTCACCATGTTGCTGAATGATGGGCCTTGCACTTTCTCCCATCTTTCCTTGTCATGTGGAGTCAGTGGAGCCATGAGCATGTAATCCATTGAGAATTGGTGAAGGCATGTTTTCCTGAGTACACCTCGTCCATCTGAAGAAGCCAATGCAAGGTCATTATCTGGACTGGATAGCCTCTGATTTCCTGGATGTACTGATGGAAGGTGTAATGGGATATATCTGAGCTGTGCAATCTCCTGCATGGGAAAGGCCAGAGGAAGGTGCAAAAGGCCAATGTCACTGCGACTTGATAGTGCTAAATTTGACCAGCTATGAAGCTACATGGATGTTTGAGGGGGCACAGTTTGACGATCACCTTCTTGTCAAACCTGAGACACCTGGGGCATTATTAAGCAGATGCTTAAAATAAAAATGAAATGAAAATGCCAGTAATGTGTATTTAGTTAGGCAGCTTTAGGCATTACTCCTGGGTGAGGTGAGTGTATAACAACTTTAACTGCTTGATGGATAAGATCTTCTCTTCCTCCCCCACTTTGTGCAGTTTTCCCTATCTGAAGTCTCCGCTGTTTGATGGCTATATTGCAAAAACAGCCTACATATATTGGTCACCCATGTCTTTCCTGATTTTAAGTGCTAAATTTTCAAATTACAGCACAGCACTTAGACCAATGTCCTTCCCAGCACGGGCAAGACAAGCTTAATAACCAATGACATATTTGTGCCTTGTAGCTTCTATACTGCTCGTGCTAATTTCATTCCCATGGTGTCTACATGCAGAGTAGATGGTTGAAGGAGTTGAAATTTTAGTTTGCAAGCTTGAAATGTGTTACGTAAATGTTTTTGTTCTTTGCTTATGTCCTGACTGTTGTGAAATGTTAGTAGTCTAATGAGACTCCAACAAAAACTGAGGAGTTGAAATAATCGTGAACATCAACTAAATGAACTTAAATGGATGCATGTTTTGCTCTGGCTTACAGGCTGGGGTCATACCTGGCACATAGGAAGATGGTGTTGGAGGTTTCCTCATTGTGGTTTCCTAAGCCCAACCATCTTTAGCTGCTTCATCAATGACCTTCCCTCCATAAGATCGAAAGTCTGGATGTTGCTGATGATTGCACAATGTTCAGAACCATTTGTGACTCCTCAGACACTGAAGCAGACCATGTTCAAATGCAATAAGATCTGAAGAAAATTTAGGCTTGGGCTGACAAGTGGCAAGTAACATTCATACTACACAATTGCCAGGCTATGACTATCACTGATAAGGGACTGACCATCACCCTTTGGCATTCAATGGTGTTACAGTCACTGAATCTCTCAACATCCTGGAGGTTACCATTGACCAGAAACTCAACTGAACTTGCCACATAAGCACAGTGGCTACAAGAGAAGGTCAGAGGCTAGGAACGCTGCAGTGAAAAACTCCACTCCTAACTCCCCAAAGCCTGTCCATCATCTACAAGGCTCAAGTTAGGAGTTGAATACTCTCCACTTCCCTGAATGGGTACAGCTCCAACAACACTCAAGAAGCTTGATATCATCCAGGTCAAAGCAGCCTGCTTGATTGGCACTATATCCACTCCCTCCACCACTGATGCTCAGTAGCAGCAGTGTGTATGATCCACAAGATGCACTGCAAAAATTCACCCAAGATCCTCAGACAGCAATTTCCAAATCCATGAGCACTTCCATCTAAGAGGACAAGGGCAATAGATACATAGGAACACCACCACCTGCAAGTTCCCCTCGAAGCAACTCACCATCCTGACTTGGAAATTTATCACTGTTTTTTCACGGTGGTTGGGTCAAAATCCTGGAATTCCTTCCCAAATGGCATAATGGATCAACCCATTGCAGGTGCGGTGCAGTGGTTCAAGAAGGCAGTTCACCACCACCGACTCAAGGGCAATTAGGGATGGGCAAGAAATGCTAGCCAGCCAGCGACACCCACATCCCACAAATGAATAAAAACACCACTGAGGCTAATGGTCCAAGCAATTAGCCTTCAACCAAATTTCACCAACAAATGAGTCTCTTTCCTTTGCTCATTTTTCAATCCCCTTCGAACTTCTTCACGTTCCAGATTTTAATATTAGCAATCAAAAACTAAAGATATCTGTTACTAATACAATTTTCACTGTCATTTCTACCTATCAGCTATAAGTAATTATCAAAGAAGTAAACAAGATATGAAACAAACATTACCATTAACTGTAGAAACATTTCACACCAAACTGTAGAGTATACAAAGCCTACTGACAGATAAACGAGATGGAGAAGGTCAAGCAAACCACAAGGCTTGCTGAAGTACTATTCTGCAGTTAAGCACTATTTAAATATTTGCATTTCTAGGATATTAGCAACATGCCAATAAATTAGATAACAAAGTGTAGAGCTGGATGAACACAACAGGCCAAGCAGCATCATAGGAGCACAAAGGCTGACGTTTCAGGCTAGACCCTTCATCGGACTTTTTCTGATGAAGGGTCTAGGTCCAAAACGTCAGCTTTTGTGCCCCTCAGATGCTGCTGGGCCTGCTATGTTCATCCAGCTCTACACTTTGTTATCTCGGATTCACCAGCATCTGCAGTTCCCATTATCTCAGGCCAATAAATGAACAGTGTTGCATTATTTTATGAATCAAAGAGACAACTAAGGATAGAAAATGTGCTTTAATTACAGAAATTCCATTTTTCAAAAATTCATTCACTAGATGTTGTTGTCACTACTATTTATAACCTGTGTTAACGGCCCTTGAGAAACATAGTGAGCCACCTCCTTGTACCGCTCCAGTCTGTGGGATGTAAGTACGATAATTATCCTATCAAGTAGGAAAGACAGGATTTTGATTCCTGGCAATGGAGAAACTCTGATTATATTTTCAAGACTGGATGGTCTGTGGCCTAAGGGTGATCCTTTAGATTATGATAACCTCATGTGTTTATACCCTGATTTCCGTAATTGTTGAAGGCTCCTAGAAGCTGTTGTTTAAAAACACATGGAGAATTGCTGTACTGCAGCTTGCGTATGATACATATTGACTCTCACTATAAGTGGTGCACCATAGCTACAATGTTGGAGTTGACGGATGAGGTGAAAATCAAATTGTCTGCTTTGTCATGGATAGGATTGAGATTTGTGTGTGTTGTTGGACCTACAGGCAAATAGAGTATTCCATTACATCCTGTCTTGTAGACAATATAAAAGCTTCTGGAATTTAGATTAGTCACCTGCTACAGAATACTCAGCCCTGAAGTACTCTTACAGCCATTGTATAGAAACAGTTGGTCCAGTTAAATTACTGGTCAACGGTGGACCTGTTGTCGAAGGCCTGGGGACTTAATGATACAACTGAAAATTGAGGGTTGGTGCTTAGCTGATATCCTGATGGACTTTGTCCCTTTCCTAGTATTTATTTGGAACTGAAATTACTTCCCACTTACGACCATGACACTGAATGTTACCCCAGTGTCAACTACTTCTTGTTCACATGGAGTGAATTAACCAGTCCAAAAATTAGCATCTGTAATGGTCAGCAGCTTGAGAGACAGCAAGATGCATGCATTCAGCATTTCTGGCTGAAAATGTTTGCAAATTTTTCACATGTTGCACTAATTTAGTGAATGAAGTTAAGAGATCTTGAGAGATCTCAAGAGATATGAATAAAGCAATTTCGGAAAAAAATAGGAGTTATTTTGTTAATTTCTCCATTAGAGTAAACTACTCAACGTCTCACTTCCTGGATAGTCGGCAGGATTTTGATTCAAAGTATGAAAATGTATACTGAAAATACTGAAATATATTCCACTTCAAATAAAGTATTTAATCCATACTAAAAGCAATTTCTGATGATTATGCACATACATCCAATAATTTCTGCCTCCTTTAAGACCAGCTGAAGTGACAAATATCAAAATAAATTAGTTACATTTGTTATTATTCCATGATGAGGGTATATATGGATAAACATTTAAAGGGTAAAAAGAAATTATGTGGAAAAAGATAGAGGATGCAATTAATTGGACAGTTCTTTCCAAGCACTGTCATTAGCATAATAGGATAGCAACTTGTTCTTGAAATCAGCACAAAAAGGTCTTAGGAAAAATTCCTAAATGGCCTGATTTTCAGACCTAGGTTGATAGACAGCACTTCAGGTTTCAAGTGGCTTACTACACAGAACTGAAAAAGAGAGAGCAAGAAAGAGAGAGAGAGTGTGTGTATGTTTTTGGCTTCTGCAGATTTGCTGGTTTCTCTTCTAGTCTGACCTGGCTTCTCTGTACTATTCAGAGCCTAAGGTGTTTAGCTTCCTGACAATAAATCATATAGATGTTGGCAGGCAGCGGACCCTTATGTCATTGGTTTGAGGACCAGGGACCAATTATTAATCAGTTACACTTGAAAACAACCACTCCACTCCGGTTCACTACACATTGCTGGAACCTACCACTAGACAAATAATGTTCACGTAGGTATCAAATTCCTTGCTTTCAGAACATTGCAGCCATTTTTGTAAATCCCTTATTTTAAAACATTCTTTCTCATTTCAGACTATAGTTTTAATAAGTACAGAAAAACAAAACATTTGCAAAGTTGACACAGTTATGATGGCCTGAATGGCCCCTTTCAGTACAGTCAGGTTCAATAATGTCAATCACAATAGGGAGGCTCAATTTGGTCCAGATTTACAATGCTGGCACTGGCAAGGTGGATAAAGCATCAGTTTGTAGTTGAAATGAAAGGAATTTTTTTGTTAACAATGTTGGTATAACTGTAATAATTCTGACATCAAAACATGAAAAAGTAGGATTATCTCTGAAATATGGACTTCTGCAGTTTTTCAATGTAGATTTACTCTCTATATTTTAGAAACTATCAGCAACCAACCAAAGGGAAAATCATAGAGGGAGGAATCTCCAGCTGTTTTAAGCCTTTTAAGAATCTTTGCTTCATGCAGTGTGCACAGCAGGTAAAGGTTATGGAGTAAAGCAAGTTCTATAAATTAAGCCATACTGTACAAAAAAATCCAAATTGCAGCTAAAAACAAGACAGTATTGATCCCAAGTATCTGCAGGGTAAATTATTCTCAAGGAATTAGGAAGACTATATTAATTATTGTTCATTCATTCATGTGTTTTGCACATAGTTAGTTTATAAAAGGAGGAAAGAAGATAATTTAAGCCTATGATTTTGAGTAAATACGCAAGTGTGTGTCAACATTCCAAATTGAATTCAGAACAACTTTTTTGATACTGGCCCATGAGGTGGAAGTAGTTCAAGTAAAATGGGATTTTAATTGTTGTTTAGGTTGTCCCTTCATATAAAAAACACATTTCACAACACTTCACTCAGTTATATAATTGCCTAACGTGCTAACAAAATTGGATTCAAACATAACTTAACCAGGTATTTAATGGTAGGGTCCTGGAAAGTATCGCTAAACAAATACACCCTGGGATATAGGTTCATACTTCCTTGAAGGTGAAGTCACAGGATGACAGGGTAGTGAAGAAGGTGTTTAGTATACTTGCCTTTATTGGTCAGTGTGTTGAGGAGAGGATTTGAGATATCACGTTGCCGTTGTACAGCACATTGGTAAAGCCACTTTTGGGACCCTGCATTCAATTCTGGACTCCTTTAGGGCGGCATGGTGCAGCCTCACAATACCAGCAACCCAGGTTCAATTCCAGCCTCGGGCAACTGTCTGTAAGGAGTTTGCACATTCTCCCCATGTCTGTGTGGGTTTTCTCCAGGTGCTCCGGTTTCCTCCCACAGTCCAAAGATGTGCAGGCTAGGTGGATCGGCCATGCTAAATTGCTCATAGTGTTCAGGGGTGTGTGGGTTATAGGGGGATGGGTCTGGGTGGGACGCTGCAAGGGGAAGTGTGGACTTGTTGGGCCGAAGGGCCTGTTTCCACACTGTAGGGAATCTAATCTAATCTCTCTTTACTGTAGGAAAGATGTTACTAAATTTGAAAAGGTCAGAAATCACACAACACCAGGTTATAGCCCAGTAGGTGTATCTGAAAACACAACCTTTCGGAACCTTGCTTCTTCTTCAGGTGTTAGTGAGAGGGGTAGCATCAGACACAGAATTAACAAGTAAAAGATCGAAGGGTCACACCATTCATGCGGATGCATTAAACAAATCTAAGATGCTGTTAAATCTTTAATCAGTTAGAAGGTTTTAATTGATTAATATGTCTCGTAAATCCTTGAATTTCTTTCAAGTCACTACCTGAAGAGAACTAAAGGTTTTATCAGAGAGAGAGACGGGGGGGGGGGGGGGGGGTGGACAGAGACAGTGTGTGTGAGTGTATATGTACACGCAGTATGTCGAGGGCATCTTGAAACTCACTTTACATGGAACCCCCAGCCTCTGTTGTGACGCTACAGACTTCTTACAGAAACTCAGCACTCACGACCAGTCAAACCCGGAACGTTCCTTATCATGATGGACATTTTGGCACTCTGCACCAACAACCCCATGACGATGGCACCGCTGCAACAAGCCTCAGTGCTCGATACCACCAACTGCCAATTTCTAGACGCCATGTTCTTTATTCAGACACATGGAATGTGTGCCAACATTTTCGTGCACAGGTTCGAATAAGACTTCTTTGCTGCGCAGCATCTCTGACCAAAGCTATACACCAGATACATTGATGATAGTTTCTTGCTTTGGTTGCATGGCGAGCAGTTACTGAAACAACTACACATCAGTATCACACCATCAGACTTACTATGGATTTCTCTTTAGAATCAGTCTCACTCTTGAGCACACACATCTCCATCGAGGATGGAGACCTCAATACCTCACCCTTCCACAAGCCTACAGATAACCTCACGATACCGCACTTCTCTAGCTTCCACCCTAAACATAGTAAAACAGCCGCCCCTGCAGACAAGCCCTAAGAATACACAGGATCTGTTCAGATGAGGAGGAGTGTGACAGGTACCTGAAGGTTTTGATGGATGCCGTCACAGGAACAGGATATGATGCTCAACTCATCAATCGCCAGTTCCAACATGCCACAGCAAAGATCCATAATGAACTCCACAGAAGACAGACATGGGATACATCCAATTGTGGACCTTTGTCGTCCAGTAGTTCCCAGAGAAACTACGTCATGTTCTCCACAGCCTTCACACATTATCGATAACCATGAGCACCTCTCCAAGATCTTTCCCATGCCTCCACTTCTCGCCTTCAAACAACGACCAAACCTTAAGCAGACCATTGTTCGCAGCAAACTACCCAGCCTTCAAGATAACATTGACTACCACACTATACAACCCTATCATGGCAGCCTCTGCAAGAAATGTCAGATCATCGACATGGATGCTACCATCACAGGGGAACACCGCCCACCACGTGCATGGCAGATACTAATGATACACAGCCAACATTGTCTATCTCATAAAAAACCAAAAGAACTGCGGATGTTGTAAATCAGGAACAAAAACAAAGCTGCTGGAAAAACTCAGCAGGCCTGGCAGCATCTGTGGAGGAGAAAACAGAGTTAACGTTTCAGGCCCGGTGACCCTTCCTCAGAACCTGTTCGAAGGGTCACCGGACCCGAAGCGTTAACTCTGTTTTCTCCTCCACAAATGCTGCCAGACCTGCTGAGCTTTTCCAGCAACTTTGTTTTAGTTCTTGTTGTCTATCTCATATGCTGCAGGCAAGAATGCCCCGAGGCATACCATATTGGCAAAACCATGCAGGTGTTACAACAACAGATGCATGGACACCGCAGAATAATTGCCAAACAGGAGTGTTTCCTCACAATGGAGGATCACTTCAGCAGCAAAGGACAACTGGCCTTGGATGTTCAGGTAAATATCCTTCAAGGTGGACTTCAGAATACACAACAACAGAGTCACCGAGCAGAGGCTGATAGCCAAGGTTCGGTACTCAGGAGGATGGCTTCAACTGGGATCTTGGGTTCATACTGCACCACAGGTGATCCCTCCACACTATACACTCTCACACACGCATACATACACACACACTCATTCATACAAACACACACATACACACATATGTATGGGGTGAATTTGTATTTGCAGACACATTCTATTTTGTTCAAAAAGCACACAGTTTGTAGACAGTCAGTCGAAGTAGCATTTTATAGATTCCTATTTCAGAAATAAATCGGGATGGTGGAAACTAGATTGGCAGGGAGTGGGGAACCAGATTTGTAATTCAGAGGATGAGGTATTCAGCCTTCCAACAGAAACAGCAGGGAGTGAGGTTGTTAACAAAGAACTGCGGTAGATAAAGTGTAATTGTGGACACAGGGATGGTTTGGGGTGTGTATACTTCAATGCTAGAAGTATCAGAAATAAGGTGGATGAATTTAGAGCATGGGTCAGTATTTGGAATTACCATGATGTGGCCATTACAGAAACTTGGGTAACTCAGGAACAAAAATAAAGTTGCTGGAAAAGCTCAGCAGGCCTGGCAGCATCTGTGGAGGAGAAATGGAATGGTTGTTGGAAGTTCCGGGATTTAGGTGCTTTAAAAGAAATAAGGAGGGTGGAAAAAGAGGCGGGGGAGTGGCATTGCTAGTCAGGGCTAATATAGCAGTTACTGAAACGCAGTTTGAGAATGATATGTCTACAGAGTCAGTTTGGGTTGAGGTCCGTAACAAGAAAGGAGCAGTCGCTATTTTGCTTTTTTTTTATTTTTACAGAGCCCAGAATAGATGCAGAGAATTGGAGGAGCAGATTGGGAGGCAGATACCGGAAAGGCGCAGAAGACACAGGGTTGTAGACATGGGTGACTTCAACTTCCCAAATATTGATTGGAAACATTTTGGTTGTAATAGTTTAGATGGAATGGATTTTGTCCAGTGCATTTAGGAAGGATTCCTGACACAGTATGTAGATAGACCAATACAGGGAGAGGCCACTTTGGATTTGGGGCTTGGCAATGAACGGGGCCAAGTGTTAGACCTGTTGGTAGGAAAGCATTTTGGCGTTAGCGATCACAACTCTGTTATTTGTACAATAGTCATGGAAAAGGATAGGTACGTACAGCAGGGTAAGGTTTATAACAGGGGAAAGTGTAATTACAATTCTGTTCAGCAATAACTGGGTAAAACAAAATGGGAACAGATGCTGTCAGGGAAGAGCACTACTGAAATGTGGAGATTGTTTAAGGATTGATGCGGGGAAGATGCAGTCGAGTGAGGGAGCCTTGGTTCTCAAGAAAGGTCGAATGACTGGTTAAGAGGAAGAAGGATGCTTACATAAGGTTTGGGAAACAAGAAATGGAAAAGGCTCTAGAGGGATACAGGTTATCCGGAAAGGAGCTGAAGAAAGGGCTTAGGAGAGCTATAAGGGGACATGAGAAAATCTTGGCTGATAGGATCAAGGAAATCCCCAAGGCTTTTTACAGGTACGTGGTGAATAAGAGAATGACCAGAGAAAGGGAAGGCCAATCAAGGATTACAAAGGGAATTTGTGCATGGAGCCTAAAGAGATAGGAGAGGTTCTTATGAATACTTTTCTTTGGTATTCACAACTGAGAGGGACCAAATTATCGAGGAGGACAGTGTGCAAAGGGCTGGTAGGCTGGAGAAGGTCAATGTAGTAAGAAAGATGTAGTAGGAATTTTGAGGAACTTGAAGATAGATAAGTCCCCTGGGACCGATGGGATTTAACCAAGGACTCTATGGGAAGCAACGAAAGAGATCACAGGGCCTTTGGTGATGATCTTTTCGTCCTCACTGTCCACAGGTATAGTGCCAGAAGATTGGAGAGAGGCAAACGTCATTCCCTTGTTCAAAAAAGGGAATAGGGATAACCCCGGAAATTACTGGCCCTGTAGTCTTACATCAGTGGTAGGCAAATTATTGGAAAGGGCTCTGAGAGATAGAATTTATGATCATTTGAAAAGGCACAGTTTGATTCATGATAGTCAGCATGGATTTGTGAGGGGTAGATCATGCCTCACAAACTCAGCCACATTAGGAGCACTTAAACAGTCCTTGGATAAGCATATGAGTAATGATGGGATAGTGTAGGGGAAGGGGCTTAGATTAGTTCACAGGTCGGCGCAACATCGAGGGCAAAAGGGCCTATTCTGCACTGTGTTGTTCTATGTTCTGTGTTCTAAACCTTACTGAATTCTTTGAAGAGGTGAACAAACACATGGATGAAGGTAGAGCAATGGATGTGGTATACATGGATTTAAGTAAGGCGTTTGATAAGGGTCCCCATGGTGGGCTCATGCAGAAGTTAAGGAGGGATGGGATAGGGGGAAAACTGGCAGATTGGATTCAGAATTGGCTGACCCTTAGAAAACAAAGGGTGGTAGTGGACGGAAAATATTCAACATAGTGCTCAGTTACAAGTGATGTACCACAAGGATCTGTTCTAGGTCCTCTTCTATTTGTGATTTTTGTAAATGATTTGGATGAAGGAGTGAAGGGTGAATTAGTAAGTTTGCAGACGATACCAAGGTGGGTGGCATTGTAGACAGTGTGGAGGGCTGTTCTAGGTTATAAAGGGACATTGATAGGATGCAGAGCTGGGCTGAGAAGTGGCAAATGAAGTAACCCTGAAAAGTGTGAGGTGATTCATTTTGGAAGGACAAAATTGAAAGCAGAATACAGGGCTAACAGAAAGATTCTTGGCAGGTAGATTCTTTACACAGAGAGTGGTCAGGGCATGGAATGCACTGCTGGAGAGGGTAGTGGAGTCAGCCTCATTACGGGCATTTAAGCGGCTATTAGATAGGCATATGGATGATAGTATAAGGTAGGGGTGGAGGTTAGATAGACCTTCGGATTAGAGTTCGGCACATTATTGTGGGCCCAAGGGCCTGTACTATGCTGTACTGTTCCATGTTCTATGTTCTAAAACCAGGCTGATTCCACATTGAAACACAATCAGATTCTAAACAAGGCCTCACAACTAACATGCATGGTCTCACCTAAAATTTACCTTGTCTTTACATTGAGCAAACCTTTAGTTCTCTCAGGACAGTGACTTGAAAGAAATTCAGGGACTTATATATACATATTAATCAATTAAAACCTTCTAACTGATTAAATATTTAACAGCAACTTAGGTTTGTTTAATACATCCTCATCAGTTGTATGACCTTTTGATCTTTTACTTATAAATTCTGAGTCTGATGACACCTCACACTACTAACACCTGAAGAAGGAACGAGGATCCAAAAAGTTGTATTTTCAAATAAACCTGTTGGATTATAACCTGGCGTCATGTGATTTCTGATCTTGCCTACCCCATTTCAACACCGGTACCTCCACATCACAGTTAAACTTGAAAAGGTGCAGAAAAGATTTAGAAGGATGTTGCCGGAGTTGGAGTGTTTGAGCATCATGAAAGGCAGAATAGGCTGGGGCTTTCTTCCCTGGAGCATTGAAGGTTGAGGGGGCGACCTTGTAGAGGTTTATAATGTCATGACAGGCATGGATAGAGTGAATAGCCAAGGTACAAGGTATTTTTCCAAGGGTAGCGGAGTCTAAGATTTGTGGACATAGGTTTAAGGTGAGAGAATAAAGATTTAAAAGGGACCTAAGGGGCAACTTTCTTCACAAAGAGGGTGGTGTATGTACAGAATAAGCTACCAGAGGAAGTGGTGGAGGCTGGTACAATTACAACATTTAAAAGGAATCCGGATGGGCACACGAATAGGAAAGGTTTACAGCAGTATGGGCCAAGTGTTGGTAAATGGGACTAGATTAATTTTGGGATATCTGTGCAAGTTTATATTGTATAATCTCTGCACCCTAAGGCCCGACCTATCCCTCACTCTATCATTGCCATCAAGATGGGGAAACAACTCTGGAACCTTCTAACAACAGTGTACCTACGCAAAATGGATTTTAGCTTTCAAAAATGAAAATACTGCATATCCTGGAGACCTAAAATAGAAAAAAAAGTATTGTAGAATTTCAGCAGGTCTAGTAGCATTAGTGGTGACAGAACCAGAGTTCACGTTGTGAGTGCAATGACTCTTCTGTGGAACAGGTTCAAAGAAGAGTCATTGGACTTAATGCTAAATCTGGACTCCAGCTGTTCCAGATGCTGCCTCCTCATCATCTTCTCACGGGCAATTAGGGAATGGTTGTCTGAAGAAAACTGACCTTGACAGCAATTCCCTTACCACACTCCAGAATAAGAAAAGCAAAGGAATTACACAGAAAGTGCAAAATAGGAATAAATTGGTCGGTTTCTTGAAAAAGGTTACAATTGATTGCCCAATACTTTCAATAAATACAGGCTGATTCACACCTAAAACCACTTCAAAGTCATCTGTTCCCTGTCAAAATCTTCCAGCTAAAGGGATTTTACCAAGTTCTACTCAGATGAAGGACTAATCCTCACCTTCCATCAACAAATCTGGGGTGATAATTTTACCTAACTCAGCCAAGTGGAAATCGTAGAATCACGGAATCCCTAGTGTGGAAGCAGGCCATTCAGCCCATCAAATCACCAACAACCCTCTCAAGAACATCACACCCAGACACATCCCTACCTTATCCCTGTAACCCTTCATTTCCCATGGCTAATTCACCTATTTTGCACATCCTTAATGAGAAATGACACTGTTGTACTTTGAAAATGCAGTACCTTGTTCTATCTACCGCCCTGTTGTTGCCCACCCGTATTTTGATGGTGCCCTTTTATGTAAGCCAGCTGAAACACCCTTCTGACAGAAGTGTAAGCCTCATTAAAACAAACAATTTAAAATAATCTAAAACATATTCTGGGATATAGACACTGCTGTTAAAGACTTGCAATTATTGTCCACCTGGCATTAAAGAAGGAAGTGGGTGGATTCAGTTACTGTACATGATATGGGGATTATTAAAGTAAGAAGGAGAGGCAAATTATCCTGTTACCCGAGTTATATGCAAACTGGGATGCGAATGGACAGAGTGCCCAGGGACCATGTTACTAAAAATTCACTTCATTGAATTGGAATTCTGATTCTGATATGAGTATTGGACAGGGAGGAACTGTTCTATAGGGGCTTGTTGCACTTGAACTGAGTTGTGAACTCGCATTCTAGTGAATACGCAGCCAAGTGAAAATGGCAACAGAACTTCAGCAAGGAGTTTAAACATATAATGGAATGGTGGGAAATACTGAAAGGAGGACTGTAGTGGAAAAGGCTTTTAAAGACTAATTTTGAAGGAAATCGACAGGCAGAAAGTACACTAACAGTCACAAATTGTGCATGAGGTGCTACAGGTAGAAAGGAAACCAAAAAGTTTGAAGAAAGTAAACCAGGAAAGCTAAGCATGAAACATGTGGAAAAATATAGTAGAAGGATACTTTTAGGGTGAGGTAGGGAAGACAGAGAGATATAGGTGTGCACTTTAAACTTAATGCATGGCATAACAGTAGCAGTTACACACTTATAATTACAGTTTTGATACAACTACCTGATGTTATAATCATCAGTAAAATAGGTTATCAACATCTGACTTTTTTCATTTTATTTCAATACTTGGGACTTTTGTGGACTTTGAGAGGACAACGCTGGCCTAAGATGGCTGCCGTGATCACTTGACAACCCACACTACATCAATGAAATGCCTCAGGATTACGATTTCCTATCAAAAATCACTGAAAATCAATGAATGTCAAGAAACTTGGAGGCTTGGAGATTGCTTTGTGGAACACCTATGCTCGGTTTGTGACAAAGGACTGCACCTTCCACTCGCAAACCACTTCAACTCCCCCTCCCACTCCCTGGACGACTGGGCCTCCTCCAGTGCCACAATGATGCCACCCGAAGGTTGCAAGAACAGCATCTCATGTTTCGCTTGGGATCTTGCAGCCCAATAGTCTCAATGTGGACTTCACAAGCTTCAAAATCTCCCGTCCCCCAACCACATCCCAAAACCAGCTCAGCTCGTCCCCGCCTCCCTGATCTGTGGTCTTTTCTCTCACCTATCCGCTCGTCCCACCTCAACGCACACCCCGACCTCCTACCTACCAGCCTCATCCCCGTCTCCTTGACCTGTCTGTCTTCCTTGATTGACCAACCCCCATCCTAACTCCCTAACTACCCTCATCTTTACTGACTCCATCCCCTGTCTGATTCCTCTCCATCTATCTGCTCCTTTATCCACCTTCCTCTCTCTATTTATTTCAGAATCCCCTTCCCCTCCCCCATTTCTGAAGAAGGGTCCAGGCCTGAAACATCAGCCTTTCTGCTCCTCTGATGCTGCTTGGCCTGCTGTGTTCATCCAGCTCTACACCTTGTTATCCAAGAAATTTGCATCTTGTTTTACTCACACTTATACGATTATCTCACATTTTACAAATGAAAGGTTGTTGCTGTGCACTTAGTTCGAAGAGACAATGAGTTAGACATAAAACATGTAATTGAACTGTGTTTCAGCAGCTTGCTTTAAGCAACAAAGAAGAGGGAAAAAGCAACATGGACTGAAAACAACACAGCTACTGGAACTTCCCTTGCTCTCATTTACATACACGGAAACACTATTTCCCTCAAGCTCGGAAACAAACCAATGGAAAGCAACATAGAAAAGCCACAACAACCAACTGAGAACTCCAGTGCATTTGCAGCTTCCCCATTACAGAGTAAACAAGACAACAGCGAACAGTTTGATCCAGGTATTTTCATTCTCACAACCCAATTGACTCTTCAGATATATATCTGATGTCTATACTAGATATAATTCCACCCAGATCCCAGTTGATGGTAATCATGAACAAGTCAGATTTCAGAGTGAGACCTTACTTGCGAGAGCATAATGTTTATTTTTGTTATTTGGTTACTGTGGTATTCAGTCATTGAACATATTCACATGAGGCTGCCACTAGCTTGAATGAAAAGAACAAAAAGGCTTTTACAAAATAAAAAGCAAACAAATTATTATACACTATACATGAACTATGCAAATTGTGTGAAGTGCCAGAAATAATTATTCAAACCTTTTACCCCAACAACCTTACAGACACTGAAACCTCAGTGAAAGGTCACCCCGTCTTCACTTTAAAGCTCCTTGTTCAGTTACTCACGGCTATGAGTTTCACAATAAATTTCTACATTTACTCAGTTAACTTCTTTATTTAATGCCTCTTTCTGAAATCCTAAAACAAACTGCTAACATAGATTGCTGATTTTTTAACATGGATTCTTTAAAACATATTTCTTCCATAACATCCTGCGTCTATGGTTTCTTTTAAGCAACCCAGATACCCTACAACAATTCACAGAACTGAAAAGTTAAATTAAAATTATGTTTTAACCAGTTTGAACACATGTACAAAATCAAAATACATAAACTTGAAGATATATATTGTTTTTCTATTTTTTAACTCAAGTTCGCAAACAATACAATATGTATATTCATCACAGTAAGCTCATTACCTATATTTGTAGGTGTCTGCTTTAGTGCCTTATCTTTTGTTCACAGTGGTAAGTTTAAAATGCTACTCTCTTTTATTCAAGAAAGCATAGAACATAGAACAGTGCGGCACAGTACAGGCCCTTTGGCCCACAACCCATTATACGACTTCAAGATCAAAACTAATCCACAAACGCTTCATTTTACTATCATCCACATGTCTATCCAAGAGCGCTTAAATGTGCCTCAGAATGTCCCTAGAAAAACCTTTGAATTCATTCTTATATCATTTTGATCTGGTTGACTAATTTTAATTGAAGCATGATAATTATACGTTTAAAAATGAAAAAAAACTGCAACTGACTGAGAACAGGCTAACAAAGAGGAGCTGTGACACCACCACCCTCCCCCTCACCTGACTGTACAATGCAAGAACAGGTGGATGATTGAAACTCTCTTCCATAAATGGTGGTTGATTGTGGTCCATTACTTAATTTTAAATCTGAGATCCATAGATTGCTGTTAACTAAAGATATTGAAGAATATGGAGAAATGTTCCAGTCAGGGTTGGGTCACAGATGAATCATGATCTCAACAAAAAGTGGGGCATGCTTAAGGCTCATTCATGTTTCTCTGTTACTATTCACATGTGCCTTGAGAAGACTGTGTTAAGTCATTTCAGGGTTCAGTTAAGAGTCAATCAAGATTGTTTGAGACTGGAGGCACATATAGGTCATGTCAGATAAGGGCTGCAAGTTCCCTTCCCTATATGAAGGAAAATGTGGAGGTGCCAGTGTTGAACTAGGTGGACAAGGTCAGAAGTCACACGACAACAGGTTATAGTCTAAGAGGTTTATTTGAAATCACAAGCGTTTTGAGCACTGCCTCTTCATCAGGCAAAGTGAAGAATGAACGAGTTGGGGTTTTATGGCAATCTAATAGGTGCAGAGATACTTTTTTTTTCAAGTCTTGGTGAACAGAATCCAAATTGTGAAACTGGTATGGTGAAAACTGAACCCATGTTCTGTGAATCATCTAGTTGTCTAGTTAAATTGTCCAGACGCAATGTATCCTAGTATATTTACAATCCGAAAGACACTTTAACCACTGATTGACCTTGGTGCCTGTCAAGGAAGCCCCATCCTGAACCTCAACCTGAGCTACAAATCTTCTCAAAACTCGCTAGCCCCATCCTGTAAAATCTAGCAGGATGAAGTGAAGTCCATAAAAGATCAGTTTTAAATTTGCATTTGTCAGTGGGATGAAATGGTGGGAAAAAGAGGAGTATTGATCCAGATCCCATATGGAAAGTCCGGACCGGCAGCTTAAGGAACAACCTCCCATCCTTACTTCCACAACATGACATTTTCCAAACAATATTTTATTGTCTTTCTTGTTCACAAAATATTATTAAAATTCATCTTCTGAAATGTACCTATGCATGGGTAGGTGGAATACAGGCTAACCAATCTTCACCTCTTTCGACTGGATGAATTTACCACAATGAGAAATCCAGTACCATGTATTCTTTCTAATCCAGCATTCCTGAAGTAGCCAATCCAACTGATTAATTATTACAAATGTTCTAGACTAGACAATTTTTTTACGAATTTCCAGAAAGTGTGTGGACTATTTTCATACAGCATATTTTTTTGGAAATTCTAAAAACTGAAATAGTTACCAATTTACATTAATCTACTATTGAGATATGTTAACAATACCTATAGCCAGGTATATTTATTCATGGTATGTGGGCATCGCTGGCTAAGGCAGCATTTATTGCTGATCCCTAACTGCCCAGATAGCAGTTAAGAGTCAACCACATTGCTGTGGGTCTGGAGTCATGTGTAGGGCAGACCAGGTGAGGTTGACAGTTTCCTTTCCTAAAGGACATTAGTGAACCAAATGAGTTTCTCCAACAATCAACAACAGTTTCATGATCATCGTTAGACTTTTAATTCCAGCTTTTTTACTGAGTTCAAATTCTGCCATCTGCCACAGCAGGATTTGAGCCCAGTGATAATGGGAACTGCAGATGCTGGAGAATCCAAGATAACAAAGTGTGAAGCTGGTTGAACACAGCAGGCCAAGCAGCATCTCAGGAGCACAAAAGCTGATGTTTCGGGCCTAGACCCTTCATCTGATGAAGGGTCTAGGCCTGAAACATCAGCTTTTGTGCTCCTGAGATGCTGCTTGGCCTGCTGTGTTCATCCAGCTTCACACTTTGTTAGCTAGGATTTGAGCCCAGGTTGCCAGAAACCTACCTGGCTCTCTGGATTAAGAGTCTGGCGATAATACCACTAAGCAATTACTTATGTTGACAGTGGTAAAGAATTGTGTAGCTAATACAATTTATAAAGGTTAATGGAAAGAAAATAGGAAGATTAAAAAGAAATTATAATAATGTGAAATAAATTAAAATATGTCCAAATGATTTACTGAAGTAACACTAAAGAAAAAAGGCACCAGAAAACTTAAAAAGGAAGTTCAACAAAAAAAACTAAAAATCAAACCTTTTCTTTTAAAACTGATTATGTTTTCAGACGTATGTTATGATCAGTTTCTCTCCTGAAGTATCAATAACATACATTTCTCTTTTGGCAAACAGTTTCTTTCCCCGATTCCAGACCCCAAAGGTTGGCAACTAAACTGTACACCTGCTATTATGCATTACAATGTCATTAAAATATTTGGAGAATTTGGCAAGTTCCAGACTTGAAACTATGCTGGAAGTGTAAGCGTGAATAGGAGTATGGGTACTGGCTATCCCGTCCCCCCTGCTGACAGACATACTGGTGGTCAGCAGCTGGGCTCATAGGGTTGGAATCAAAAATATGCATTGCTTGATATCCGGTCAGATGGCATGAGTGCCTAGACATTGTTATTTTGTCAGGGGAAAGTACAGAAGGATGCTTTGCAAAACATATGTACTGGTTGAAATGGGTGAAATGTGGCTCAGTGTTTTTTCAGGTGAAATAATATAAATTTGCTGTTGTCTGGTTTCAAGTGATAAAGCAGAAGATTTCAAAGAATGCATTCCATGTGTTACTTTGAGCACTCTGCTGTAAGTGAATTTCCAATATCAGGTGACTGTCAGAGATAAAGTAAGTCCCTATGCAGTCCATCAGAATTGTGATAGCTACTGACTCATGATGTTGTTATTACTTTCAACATATGTACATCAGAAATATGCATCATTTAAGGCATTATAATCCCTTTGTGCTGTTGTCAAAATTGATTAATTGGGAATATACTGAACAATTATTTTGCACCTTTTTTTAATTAACAGCTAACTGTAAATTGAAACTGATTCAAAATAATGCCATGTTCAACACTGTAAATATTTAATTTCCAAACTACATGAGAATTAAGAGAATGATTTGTTTAGCACTTTATTAACTTGAATAGCAATGGCAACAATTATGTAAAAATAGTTTAAAAAAAGTATAATCTCCCCACAGATACTGCCAGACCTTCGAGTTTCACCAGCAACTTTTGTTTGTGTTTCAGACCTCCAGCATCCACAGTTCTTTGTTTCGTATTAAAATGGTATTATTGAAAATTAAAATTTACAAAAGTTAAACTAAATTAGCTCTATTGTCAAGTGCACTTGAATAAGTGCAGTGAAAACATGGCAATGTCGCCGCTTACTGTGTCGTCTTAGGGACATGATACCTAGGTACAGATTCTTAAACATTGGTACAATTGGAAAAATAATAAATAAAAGTCCAGCATAAGAATAAAGGAAAAAAAAACCCTATTTACGGTCATTTTGCCTCAGTCTATGCCAGGGCCTAGCCTCCATACCACACAATGTCAAGTCTCTAGACCATGCTAGGCTTCAAAATTCGATGCCTTGCCTCCAGTGTGCAACAGCTTTGCCTCCGCACGACAGCCTCCAGACCAGGATTCGCCTCCCTGTGCTGGCCTCTGATCCGGGACTCACCTCCCCACACCGGCCTCTGGTCCCGAACTTGATTCCCCCGTGCCGGCCTCCGCTCTGGAACTTGCCTCCCCATGATGGTCTCCAGTCTGGAACGCTGACTCCTCGTGACAGCCTCCAGTCCAGGACTCATCTCTCTGCAGTGGCCTCCAGTCCAGGACTTGCCTCCCCATGACAGTCTCCATTCTGGGACTTGCCTCCCACGTCAGACTCCAGTCGGCAAGTCGCCTCCTCCATTCCACTCCGACTAAGTTAAAATGTTAAGTTTAAAACAAAACACGAAAGAAGAAAAAAAGAGAAGAGAGAAAGGAAAAGAACGAGCAGAGCAGAAGAACTCCGGCTGGAGCATCCAAATCTGCTGCCACCTTGGAAAAGAGTCAGTGTTTTCAGTAATAATGAAAAGCTTGTTAGTATTTTCAATTCCCTGTCCTGGTGAAACTGAGAGTCCGGTACTGAGAAGGTACTGAGAAGGGAATGGAAAGGATGAAGAAGCAAGCTTTGCTAATAAAGGTCTTTAACTGAGCAATACTTTAACAATGTTTGCATCCCAGTTCCGGAAATCAAAACGACTCAGAGGTTGCGTGGGAACAGGCTTTGGATCTGTCAAAGGAAAGGTTCCAATGAAAGGTACCCCTGCAGGGGTGAGGAATGCTCAATAATTCATGGTTCATTGAGATTGCAGCAACAAGAAAAACAATGACTAGACCTGAAAATGCTCCTCTGAAGGTCTCTAATTCTTAACTGGAAGTACTGCAGTGTTATTTGAAGAACTGCAGTTGGCATCTTTTCCCAACGACAGATGGACGAGGTCAGCCTCTCCAACCTAGCAGGCAAGGCTAGAAGTGGCCAAGGAAGTCTGCAGTGGGAACATAGCCCCTCTAATTTAGGGACAGAGTGCAAAATGAATTCGGAACCTCAAGTGAGTGAAAAAGGTGAGTGCTATAATACTGATTTTCCCTGCATTCTCCTGCATAACAACCCTCAGACATAAGTTGTAATTTTATACATCCCATTTTCTGCAGGAGTTCTGTACCAGAAGGCTTCAGATGTCAGTAAAAACCTGTTATAAATGTCTAAGCCTTCCGAAATACTGATGCGCGCACATTGAGAAAGTTGGTCCTCTGCCTGGAGACCATTTGTCGGAGGGGGTAGGGTGGCAGTCTCCCATTTGAGTGCAAATTTTACATTCATCCTTTATGATTTATGGATTGGCCTATGGCTGAGTAGAGGTCGACTGATGCTGGAGCTGATGTTCCTCCTGTTGCTACTGTTAGTGTCGGTGCTCCTCTTGAACCTCATCAAAAGTACAAGGTGGAGCTGAAGAAGTTGCTGGCAGACCATGGTGTTTGCTGGCATCAGGGAAAGGCAATGAAGGGGACTGAAGTACAAAACCAGGAAAATACTTGCTGGAATAGGAAGTAATTGTCTTTCATCCCTCAAGCATGATTTATTATTTAATTACATGTTGGATCTATATTTAATATTTGTTTCATAATATTTCATACCCACACAAAAATCTAAAACTTAAAACAAAAATCTATTGATCCGAGTCTTGAAATTTATGAATCCAGAATCCCTACCTTTCATGAGAAAGGTAGTCCGGATTTTTACTACCTTAATCGTGAAAAAATGATATTTGATTTCACTCCTGAATGGCCTTGCTCTTTGTAAAATTATGCCATCGTGTTCCGAATTCTCTCACAGCCATAAAGAGGATAAGAAGGATCAATGGAATACAATGGAATACCAATATTAGTCATATGTGTACCTTGTATACATTGACTACTTCATCCAATAAATAATCACCCATATTTCTTGTTTCCTTCCAATGTAAGTTTCTGAGATTCATATTGTTTAGAATATTTATTTCCTTCCTCATTCTTCCACTTTCTTTTTGTCTGTGGTAACGTACCGCTGCTCAACACTACAGAAATATGCACAGCACTCTCAACTGCTACTGCAGAAGGTGGAAATACTAATCCTAATCTATTTATCTTTTTGTGTAAAAGTTTCAAATAATCTTAATGTCAGACCACATATTTTATTTGCTGAACTAAAAATATCTATTTGTAACTTTACAGCAGATCCACTATATCCAGTCTATGAGAAGATGATTCTTCCCATGTCAACCATGTAGTGAGATTCAGTCTAGTTTCATGAGAAGTGACAATAATAATGTACTTAGTTTTCACTCTTTCCAAAAAACATCATGGTTCCTCAATGTAAATGGTCAGAAATAGATTTAGGTAAGTATCTCTTATGTTCATGCCATGATGACGGAAACAAAGCAGACTTTAATTATCGTCATGATCATACTTTGCTTTCTTAATCCATTGGGTAAAATTGCAATCTATTACTGATCTTCATAAAACCCCAAGTATTATTATTAGGGTTGACTTTAAATCACTGTCTTGCAGAAATAGGAATTAAAGCTTTGACTATTCAGCTTTAGATCTATCTGGAAACCTTTTTTCATACTGAAAATACGTCTTTCTTGCTTTGTGACAATCTGCTGAAGATTGCCCTATCCACAATTCGCAATGATTACTAAATTGCACTGAAATGTATTTTTGAAAGTTTGCTGTATCTTATGGACTATGTTTATGCTTAAATTAAATTTACATAATGTATCTTTATACTTATGTATACTTTTCAACCTGTAAATAACTAAATTTTGCCCTGAAAATTTTGTCGGATGATGTGGCACCTTTTCTCCACCAGGAAAATGCACTGGGAATCCTATGTAATTTCTGAGCACTATGCAGAGTTAAGGGTTTTTCTAAACCCTATGAAAGATTATCTGTTGAAATTTGGATGCAAGTTTTGGTTCATTGGACACAGTTTCCATGAGCATAATCAATCTTTTTGCCTTGAACAGAAAACCAAAGTGTTGGGAGACAATCTAATGGGAAATGAAATGTTGAGAAGCTTTGAGAAAACAAGAAGAGGTACTAAGCTTTTGTGCTCCTGAGATGCTGCTTGGCCTGCTGTGTTCATTCAGCTTCACACTTTGTTATCTTGGATTCTCCAGCATCTGCAGTTCCCATTATCTCAGAGGTACTAACATGTGCATTAGTAGACAGTGAGGGATATTTCTAGGTGTACTATCAAATTGATGTTCCATATTAGAAAGAAATATTTAAATAGAAGTCTGAAAAGAGGCAAAATGGTTAAAAAGGTAGCAAGTTGTCAGAGGATCTGGGGTCCATCATGTGTTGTTTTAGGCATTTCTGACTGGTCACTGAAGATTCAGTGTTCAGCAGCCCAAGTGTACCACATGTTTAAGGCTGTTTTAACAATGTCATGAGTCATTATTTTCAGAGTCCTAATTCAATTTGCCGCCAATGAGCAGTGAGAGTTTCATTGTTATGGCTGCACAGAGACCAACTAACTTCATTACTTAGCTGCACCCACATCTAGTTGTAGTCTGTACCTATAATTTTGAAATAATACCTGAAAATGACCAATTTCTATTCAATGGACTTCTTTTGAAAAATTACAATATGATGATTAGAAACAAGAAGATAACTTTTTCCCATCAATATGGTTTTAAGGCCAAATGTGTTTTTATTTATGGCATCCTAATTGGTTTATATTGGCAGTGACCATGACTAAATTATATATAAATATGAGCAGGTGGAGAAGAGTAGTTTTGGTAGATAAGGTATTCATGTATCTGTTGTTAGCTTCAATGTCTGGAACATTTGATATTGCAACTGATGAGTTATAGTATTTATACAACTATAAAGTTATTCCTGGTGCAGTGATTCCACAATTAACACTGGCTAAATCTTCTAAAGTTTCACGTAATAAAGACTTGCATGTTTGAGACAGCATGTGGTCAACTGTGTTTCTTTTCTCAGTCAAATGAGAAGAAATAGATCTTGAAATAAATACCATTCATTGGAAAATAGCCAAAAGTGGTTTTATGGACAGCCATGATTTAGATAATGTAGATCTCAAAGGAAAGATGAATTCAGGGGATACATGGTATCAATTTGCAGTCATAAGAAACAATCTTGTATGAGATTTCATTTAAAAAGAAATAGTCTTTTGTCTAACCAAAAACTGAACAGTGTATTATTCACAGAACACCTGTGAGGCTCTAATTTCTGCATCTTGTGTTCAGGGTTAACTGTCACCAGCTCCTCCTTACAAAATGAACCGTAATGTAACAGTCCAATGATTCTTTAAGTTAAGAATTTGAGAGACAATGCCTTCACTCTTGAGCTGAAATATTTTGTTTAATGTGACAGCTGGAGCATTTCATTATTATATCATACACACTAAACTCACTGGTAAATCAAGACAATTAGGTAGAAGTGATTGGCATACCAGTGTCAGTGTACTTCATCTGCAAGTATGATCATGCATCAAATTTTCAGAAAATATCCTGCAATTTTTGAAACTGCCTTTATTACAATAATTTCTACACACAAAAGGAAACAAAAGAAAAATTACAAATAAAGTTGAAAACAGTAAGTGCTCCTGCTCTTCAGTCCCATAAGCAGAGCTAGAAAAGATTTTCTTTCTTTAATTATTGGATTTCCTTAATCTAGGGAACCCAGTTGGCCAGGGTTAAAGCTAGAAGTGAGTTAACGTCTGAGGCACTCAGCCACTTTAAAATCTTTAAATGGCCTACCCATATTCTCCAAGGGAATTGATTGCCTGTACCCTCATCCAGCCTCCATGTACACTGGAAGTGAAAAGTTCAAGTAGTTAAGATTTCAAGTTTGATGTTTTAAATCTTTTTAACATATCATCCTACCCAAACTAACCAGTATTGGAGGGTTAGAATCCCACCACTGGCCAAATGTCTATTAAACATTTTGCATTGAATTGCATAGCCCTTTCCAAGATTACTTCATTTCAGTTAGGCAGGAGGAGTGTGATTATTATAAGCCCATAGTGCAAAGTTGACAGGGTTAACTATTGCAATTCTAAGGCATATTCATATACAATTTTTCATATCTAAAAAAATTCCCAAAACCCTTTACAGCTATTGAAACCTTTTGAAGTATAATCATTGTTGTATTGTGGGTGAAGATGTAGAAGAGGTAAGTGCTTCTCCAGCACCGTGGAGCAGGAGCACTTCCTCTCATCCCTTCAAACAAATCCACTTACACTCCTCCTTCCAAAGTTGCTTCCCCACAATTGAGTTTCCTCATTATCAGATCACTGCAACTTAATCCTATGATAATTATGACATCACCATCCATTGAAATTGCAGTTTTATCCCTAAGATCACCAATGACTCACTCTTCATGTTTCTAACGTCCCTGTAATTGCTGACCCTTCAATCACATCTGGTGGCTATCCACCAGTATCCAGGTCGTCCATACCCACCTGCTAGCTTCTAGGTTGTGATTTCTTCTGGAGGGATTTCTAACTGACACAGATCCCTGCCATCAACTCAAGTAGGAATTCTGTTGATGAAAAGCTTGCACATTGCAGAGTAGGCCACACATGGCATTTAGGGCTCCAATTGGAACTTTTCCTCTACCTCACTTGAAAATTCCGCCAAAGACTAGAACTTCAGGCATTTCGTAATAAAGCAGATTATTTCATATTTGTTTTTTTTCGATCAACCTGTTCAGAGATGTTATTACTTACCTCTAGAACAGGTGGGACTTGAAGCCAGGCCTCTCGCTCCAGAGGTAGGGAAACTTCCACTGCCCAATAGATGTGTACATATCACATTTCATACCAGGATTATGGCAGACAAAGCAAGTTACCAAATGGCTAACTTCAATTTCGATTGCTTAATAATTAACATCACAAATTAATTGTCCTAAATAGTGACATTTTTCTTCAACATTCTGATTCTTAATATCATTAGAAAAACAGATTTTTGTTCTCTCATTGTGGATCGATTCCTCCACTGCCCACATGCTTGATAATAATCTGAACACATTTATTTCTTACATTTGATTCTTTGAGCCTAACGTCTGATTTTAATTGGGACATGGCAAGAGAATAGACCAATGATAGTGACAGCATAAGGCACTTTCACATCTCAGTACTGATTTCAATTCAGTCAATGGCATGTATTCCCAAACACACAGAGAATTGGAAGGCCCAGGTGACCCTGCAATTTACAACTCACCATTCAAGGCTTATTTAATTCATAATGTAATATTTTTTGCAGGCTGGGTTACACTGTCTCCTTGTAGGACACTAAAATATTTTGGCAGCTTAGCTTAGCAGAATGTCTGCTCCAATGCTATCTTTGAAGGTCTAGTGGAGAAAAGCAGAATAAAAGAAAGAAGCTGTTTCTCAGCTCTTACAGTAACACTCCACGGATATAATGAAGCAGTCATGGTCAGAAGCACCACACAAACACTCTGCAATAGCCTTATGCCCTACACACAGATTCAATGTAGAGAGATTCATTGACTTCAACAATGACAAATGTGAAGATGATCTTTTAAAATCATGTTTTTCAAAACTGTGGAATGAAATGAGAACAAATTGTTTTGAAAACTCGTGTTTTGGCAAGGGTACTGAATATTTTAAAAAGCAAACATCCTGACACATATGACAAGCAGCGTGAACAATTAACTGAGCAAACTAAAGTTGAAGTTTGAGTTGCAGATGACTTGGATCAAAAGGGTGTATCAATGCAGCTTTTACTAGAAACAAGATGTTAGTTGATCTGTGGACTAGTGGCCAGTTATCAACAGCTGAACTTTTTGCCTGCCAACACTCTGTGATTGGTTCTCAGGTAACTAAACAGCTTAGAGTTCGAGTCAAGAGAGAATTATTCAGTTCTTCCAAGTTCAGGAATGGCTTCTTTGCTTGCTATAAAACATATTGTAACCATGAAGAAAGCTAGTTTATCTTTTCTGCAACACTTGTAAGCAATGACTTTTAACTGATAAGACAAAGATGTTCACAAAGGAACCAGCTACCTGGCATCTCCTACCAACTAGTAGAAAAATTCGAAGAAAGACAACTGAAGCAAAGTGTAGGGGAACAAAAGAGTTATAAAGATTACCTCAAGGCAGTACATTGAACAAAGTCTATTGAACTGTTTTTTCAATTTTTCCCATCTGCCTATAATCTAACTTATGCCGTCTGTCATTGTTAAGGGAGAAAATTTTAAATTAGTGATATTATATGCTGTCAGTTCAGAATAGTTTACCTGTAGATAGAATCTAATCACTGTTAATAAATAGTGATTCTTGTTCAGTGCTGAAACCTGATCTAAGCTTTCTACCAATCTGGGTCTGACTATCAGGGAAGTTGGGGAATTTTACATTTAGCCAAATATTTAAGATTTTGTGATGAATCCAATAAGAGAGTATCTAACCAGCCTTCCTTGACATTCAACAGCAGCATCATTACTGAATCTTCCATTCCCAATTCTTTGGAAATACCACTAGCCAGAAACTGAAATAGATCAGCCTTATCTCTCTTTCAATTTCTCCCACTTCCGACAGACAAAGGGGGTGGCCATGCGTACTCGGATGGGGCCAAGCTATGACTGATGTGGAACAATCTCTCTTCCGTGCCTGCACTGGCCCTAAACCCCACCTCTTCCTCCGTTACATTGATGACTGTATCAGCGCCGCCACATGCTCCAATGAGGAGCTCGAACAGTTCATTCACTTCACCAATACAGTCCACTCCAACCTTAAGTTCACCTAAACCATCTTTAAAACCTCTCTCTCCTTCCTGGACGTTCTCTGTCTCCATCTGTGGCAACCACCTAGAAATCGATATCCATTTCTGCCCACCGACTCCCATAGCGACCTAGAATACACCGCCTCCACATACCTTCCTGCAAAAATGCCATCCCGTAAAGCTAATTCCTTCGCCTCCGCCGCATCTGCTCCCAGGTTGAGGCATTTCACTCCTTTACATCTCAGATGTCCTTGTTTTTCAAGGACCCGCAACTTCCCCCCCTCAGTGGTCGAGAATGCCCTCGACTATGTCTCCAGCATTTCCCGCAACTCATTCCTCACACCCCCTCCCAGCAATAACAATCCAAAACAGAATCCCCCTCATCCTCACGTACCACCCCAACCTCCGGATCCAACGCATCATCCTCCAAAACTTCTGCCATCTGCAATCTGACCCCCCACCAAAGACATTTTTCCCTGCCAACCCTTATCTGTTTTCTGGAGGGACCACTCTCTCCGTGACTCCCATGTCTGCTCCACAATCCCCTCCAGCCCCACCACACCCGGCACTTTTCCCTGCAACCACACAAAGTGCTACACCTGCCCCTACACCTCCCTCCTCACCCCCATTCCAGGAGCCAAGAAGACTTTCCTCATCAAGCAGATGTTCACCTGCACATCTGCTAATGTCATATACTGCATCTGCTGTTCCCGTTGTGGCCTCCTCTACATTGGTGGAACCAAGCAGAGGCTTGGGGACCACTTTGCAGAACACCTACGCTTGGTTCACATTAAACAACTGCACCTCCCAGTCGTGAACCATTTCAACTCCCCCTCCCATTCCTCAGATGACATGTCCATCGTGGGCCTCCTAAAGTGCCACAACAATGCTACCCAAAGGTTGCAGGAACAGAAACTCATATTCTGCTTGGGAAACCTTCAGCCCAATGGTATCAATGTGGACTTCACAAGCTTCAAAATCTCCCCTCCGCCTACCGCATCCTAAAACCAACCCAGCTTGAACCTGCTTCCCTAACCTGTCCTTCCTCCCACCTATCCCCTCCTCCTACCTCAAGCCCCACCCCCATCTCCTACCTACCAACCTCATCCCGCCCTCTTGACCTGTCCGTCCTCCCTGGACTGACCTATCTCCTCACTAACTGCCCATCTACACTCACCTTTACTGGCTCCATCCCCGCCTCTTTGACCTGTCTGTCTCCTCTCCACCTATCTTCTCCTCTATCCATCTTCTATCTGCCTCCTCCCTCTCCCTATTTATTTCAGAACCCCCTTCCCCTCCCCCATTTCTGAAGAAGGGTCTAGGCTCAAAATGTCAGCTTTCCTGCTCCTCTGATGCTGCTTGGCCTGCTGCGTTCATCCAGCTCTACACCTTGTTATCTCAGATTCTCCAGCATCTGCAGTTCCTACTATCTCAGCCATATAAATACTGTGACTGCAGGAGTAGATTTGGAAGTCTCTGTTGAGTAACTCACCTCCTGTCTCTCCAAGGTCGGTCCACCATCTACAAGGCAAAAGTCAGTTGTGTGATGGAACACTTTCCACTTGTACTTCCTAAAACTCTCAGATGTTTGACACAATTCAAGACAAATCATCCTGCTTGCTTAACCATTCTAAACACTTGGTTTCAAAGCACAGTGGAAGCAGTATGTATCATATACAAGATGCACTGCAAAAACTCACCAAGGCTTGTTTGATAGCATCTTCTAAACCCACAATCACTATCGCCTGTAATTACATGGACTGTAGATGAATAGGAATAGGCCACTTGCAATGCATCACCCCCATCCCCCACCAAACCACACTAGGAACAGTATTACTGCTGCTGGATCAAAACCTGCTAACTCCCTTTGTAACAGCACTGTCAGTGTACAAACACCATATGGGCCACAGCAATTCAAGAAGGCAGCCCACCACAACCTCCTCTCAAGGGCAAGTTTGAATGGAGAAGAAATGCTGGCCCAGCCAATGATACCCACATACCCATTTTTAAAAATCACTTGAACAAGAAATGAACAGATGGCAATTATATATGGCATGAAATTAACGTTCTTTATTGCATATGCCACTTCAGTGTGAAATTTAGTTTCTAAATAGGAATGTTTAAATCTAGCAGATGACATGAAAGTTATCCAAAACGTTGATGGGAAAATTGTGACAGAATTGAATCAGATAAAGAAGATGCATTAAAAAAAAGCACTACTGAAAGTCATCTGGTCCAGCTGGAATGTATCATGGGTAGCTGAAAGAACTAGAGAATCAGCAGAGGCATTGGTTACAATCTTTTAAACATTATTAAGTACAGTAGTGGCAGATGACTGGAGGATTATGAATACTATATTCATGAAAGGGGAGGGAGATAAAACAAGAAACTACAGACCAGTCAACCTAATATTGGCAATGGAGAAGTTATTGTAAACCACTATCATGAGCAAAATATCTTATTTTTGAAGAAACATAAATTTGTTAAAGGCAAAACATGTCCACTAGCTTTGATTGATGAGGTAACCAAGAAGAGTGAGTGAAGTATTGCAATAGTCTAATGTATGGGCTTTTAAAAGAATTTTAACAATTAGCCACACAGGACATTTTTATTAAGAACCATGGAATTAAGGGTGAAATAGTAGTTTGAATATGAAATTAGTTCAGAGACATGAAGCAAAGTGATGAATGTTTTTCAGACAACATGTGATTTGCAGTGCTGTTCCCTGAGGACCAGTTTTGGGTTCATTACTCTCAAAGATTTTAACAAATGACCGAGTTTTCAGATGATACAGAACTTAGTAATTTAATATATACTGATGAAAATAATTGCAGAATTCAGTACAGCACAGACAGGATGGTGAAATAGAAGCAAGCACAGTGATTAGCATGAAATAGTGCAAGTAATGTGATAACACAGTGCGGACCTGGAAGAATACAACAGGCCAAGCAGCATCAGAGGAGCAGGAAAGTTGATGTTTCGGGTTGAGACCCTTCTTCAGACCGGAAACATCAACTTTCTTGCCCCTCTCATGCTGCCAGGTCTGCTGTGTTCCTTCAGCTCCACACTGTGTTATCTCTGACTCCAGCATCTGCAGTTCTTGCTATCTCTAAGGGCAAGTAATGTGCATTTGAAGGACTGATATGGAAAGACAGCAGACTATCCAAAGCACAATGAACAAAGAGAGCTTGATGTCCGTGTTTAAAGGTCTTTAAAGGTGGCAGGCCATGTTGATAAGGTGGTTAAAATATTGGGTTAATTGGGTTTATGATAAGAGGAATAGAACATAAAAGAAAGAAACTTATGCTGAAATTTTGTAAATCCCTGGTCAGGCCTCAGCAAAGTGAACCATTCTGCACCCCACATTTCAGGAAATATGCAAAGGCCTTGAAAGATTTCAAAAGAGGTTTACAAGTATATTAAAAAAACGGATGAAGGATTTAAGTTAAACCAAAAGGTTGTAAAAGTAAGGAGTATTCTCCTTGAAGCAGAGAAGCAAAAAAGGTGACACAAGAGATTTTAAAGAAGATCCAATTTTTTGATAGGAAAATGATTCCCTATATGAGAGTTTCATAATCAGAGGTCATTGCATTAAAATTATTGTCAAAAAGATTTGGAGGGAAGCGGAGGTTATGCTATTCAGAATTGATGGGATCTATAAAGTTCTTTATGTAATGGTGGTGGTAGTTGCTTCCATAAATCATTTTAAGAAAGAATGAGACAGATACTTGAGAATAATGAAATAAAGTTATAGGCAAAATGTAGGTTTTTGAGATTAAGCATTGCTGCTCTTTTCAAAGATTTATCATAGGTGGAAAGGGCCACAAAGGCTTTTTTTCCTTTATTGTAAAGTTTTTATGATTCTGCAAGATAAACAGTAAATGACTTGATTGTTTAATACAGAATGAGTGCAGCGATGAAGTATAAAACAAGGAGTTTTAAGCACAATGGCTCTGTGCTACTACTGCAGGTGAATAAGATAGTCAGACATTAGTTAATGATGGTCTCTCACATTTCTTCAAGATACTGAAGTGGTCTTTTGCTGCTTTCTCAATTTTTTCCTCTATTTCTGATTCATCAAGACTGCAGTTACAATTGTTTCTGTTTCAAACAACTCAATCTAAGGCAAATTTATAAATGATGCAACACACCACTATAAAATAGCATAAGAGAGCATGTTGGAGTGGATCCTTGTATCTGGTTAGACTCCTGAATCTCTGCTTCACCATCCCTACGGTATACTTAGGCGGCACAGTGGCTCAGTGGTTAGCACTGCTGCCTCATGGCGCAAAGGACTCAGGATCAATTCAAGACTCGGCCAACTATGTGGAGTTTGCATATTCTTCCCATGTCTGTATGGGTGCGCTCTGGTTTGTTCCCCACAGTCCAATGATCTGCAGGTTGGTTGAATTGGTAATGCTAAATTGCCCATCGTGTCCAGGGATATGCAGGCTAGGTGAGTTACCCATGGGAGATGCAAGGTTAGGGTAAGGTGGTGGGTCTGAGTGGGATTCTTTTCAGAGGCTTGCTTTAGACTTGAAGGGCTGAATAGCCTCCTTCTACATGTAGGAATTTTATGATTCTATACTATTTTATAGTGTTGCCATAACTTTGATTATACCTGTTTTGCTCAGACATTGCACAGTTGCACTGGGATGTCATGAGTCACGCATTTAGCAGATATCTCTGTCCTGTAATGTCCATACTTCTTGAAAGGTTCAATACTGCAAGACTGATTGAGTGCTGCAGGATAAAAACATCACAATAACTGCCCAGGTACCTTTGCAGAAACTGGATTGGTGATGAGTAGGCTATTGTTTGAGCACTAACCTTCTGCACACATGTGCAGTTGAAAGAGAAAAGTCACTCTGGATGAAGAGGAGTCAACCACTTCTCATGTTGTAGACATCTGAGACATCATTCTTGGAGAAATGTAGCCACCACTAGCATGTTTTTCAGACACATTCAAGGAAGCTATTCTGAGCCTGTACACCCCTTGTACCTCTTCATCTACAATGTCTGCTGTCATATGATACGTCCTGACGGTGCTAGTTGTCTCGGCTTTTGCTGCTACTTTTTGATTCTGCCTCGTATTCCTTAATCTAAATGAAAATTGCCTTAATGGTGTTCAATGTTAGCCACAGAAAGCTTAAAGAGGGTGAAAGATAACTAAGGTATATATTAGGCAATGTAGAAACTGGAAACTCTCCTTAAAACACAGATAGTGTAAAACAATGTATGATCCACCGATTTGCAGCTGAATATCCATACACATTCTCCTTTGCTGGTTCTGGTACACCAATCATGATTTTCAGTTAAAAGGGCATTGGGATCCTAACAGGTTTTGAGGAGTTTGATTTTAATATACAATATTCACAACATGTTGACTGTCTGTCCTGTATCCAAATATTAAATAGGAAAAGTTATGGCAGGCCAGAACTTTAGTACACAGGCACAACTTAAGATGCAACAACCCTGTTCTTGATGGTAGATCGGATTAAAATTAAGCCTTAAAGTCCTGTCCAGGACTCTTCAAATCAATTATAGAGAGTTAAAATTGTAAATCCTGCTTGCACTGAAGTTGTGTTTCAATTGTCTGTGTTTCCAATTTAGTACTGCACAAAGAAGAAAATTTCTACTAATTACAATCACATTGTAAATGTAATGTTGCGGATTTCCACCATTAAGCGTCAAAGTTATCAATTTATTAATGAAAATACACTTAGAATTTTGTCAAGAACATTGATCAGAGGCAATCCCTATGAGTTTACTGTCCATATATTTGAAGCAAATATTCTATTTTTGTAACCTCTTAGTTGGCTTGGTTTGTGAAGCAGGAGCTGCAACAAGTATTTTTATCAGCCTGATGGGAATTTTTTTGTGGTTTTGTGGTAAAGAAAAGCTCTGGATGTGTCAGGATTGTAGTTTATGTCATGTTTTGGAATTTATTGACCATTTTCCACTGAAAGAATCTGGTTTAAAAAAAAGTTGCTTTGAATATTGGGTTTAACATATCGGGCAGCATTTTTCAAATGGCGGCATTTCGCACCCTACCATTTGCACCAATACCAATCACAGTAGCATCACACAACATTACCATTCTGAGGGCAAGTCATTTGCTGGAGTTGGGACTTCTCCTCACTCGGACAGAAATCCTGTCTCAGAGAATTGCTGGCCATTCTATGTTGCTGGCAGTTCTGTAGTCCCAACACCAGGACTGAGGCTACAGGCAGTTTCCAGATCTTAAGTCCTGGAGTAAGTGAAGGGTGTCTAGTAGGATGCCTCTCCCAAACCAGGTAAAAGTGCTGATAATTCAGTTGGGGGAGATGTGGGGGTCACCCAGAGAAACTTACAAGTCCCCAGCCAGAAAATTTCTATTGAGAGACCCCAAATTTTGACCATAAGAAATAGGAGGAGGAGGATATCATACATTAATCCTACTCTGCCATTCAATCTGATCATGGCTGATCTTTTTGTTCAATCTAATTTTCCACCCATTCCTTAAATCCCTTGATTCTTTGTGAAACTTTGTTTGACACTGACTAGAGGAAATCCACAACAATGCTTTTGCAATGGGATTATGAATCTATCTATCTCAACATGAAATATATTCAGAGATGATGCATTCACAGGCCTTTGGAGTAACAAATTTGAAGATTCACAATTCTTTGAGTGAAATATTTCTTCAACATTTCAGTTCTAAGTTATTGGTCCCTTATTTTAAAACAGTGCCCCCTTTGTTTTAGATCCATAGGCAGGCAAAACAGTTTCTATACTGTCAAGACCATTCATACCTTCAATGTTTTATTCTTCTAAACACTAGAGAATATTTACCTATTTATGAAATCTTTCATCATAGTCAGAATTCATAGTCTGATCATTCCAAAAACAAATCTAATGATCATTGTTACAGAGATAGTAGGAACTGCCGATGCTGGAGAATCTGATATAGCGTGTACAGCTGGATGAAGACAGCAGGCCAAACAGCGTCTTAGGAGCACAAAAGCTGACGTTTCGGGCCTAGACCCTTCATCAGAAAAAGAAAGCTTTTTTTTCTAAGTAAGGGTCTAGGCCCGAAACGTCAGCTTTTGTGCTCCTAAGATGCTGCTAGGCCTGCTGTGCTCATCCAGCTCCACACTTTGTTATCTCAGAATCTCCAGCATCTGCAGTTCCCATTACCTCTGCTTCAGGTCTAGACCTTTTTTCTAGACCTGAAACATCAGCTTTCCTGCTCGGCTTGCTGTGTTCATCCGGCTCTACACCTTGTTATATCTAATGATCATTGGCTGGTTTTTAGTCAATATCCCAATCAAGTACGCTACTTCATCCTTGGTGCTGGCAACTTTACTTATTTCTTAATTCTTAATTACTTAGTCCTTAACCTATTCTATTGGAGCTGCACTCATCCAAGTAAGTAGAGAATCTAGGATAGGCCAGAAAAAAAGTACAGATTAAAAATTGTCACAGGACTTCAATAGTTCAAAAACCTCCAAAACTGATATTGTATTACCACAAAGATTTATTTAAATGCTGGGCATTTTCAAAGCGATTAAAGGTGTCTGAACTACTGAGTGTCCTTTGGAAAGCTTAATCCTATGACGATCCTAGAGTAACTCCATCTGTCTCAAGTCACTTTACAAGAGCATAATCTGACAAAATTTGGCACTGAAACAATGAGGATGATTAGGATTAATAACAAAACAGAACAGGCAAAGATTTAGGTATTTAGAGATATAGGGGGAATGGAGAGACAGCTTATAAACTCAAAGATTCTACATTGTCATGGATTAAAATAAGATATGTAGCATGTACTAAATCAAGATCCTTCACTAAAACTATGCAAACTTGCAGTATTGGACATGAATAAGGGCTTTACACTTTAACACAAAATAATCTCTATACCTACTCATCTAATATACATTATATATGTGATGGATAAAGGTATAACATCAATGTTACATTTTTATAATAGATCTTCCTGTTTTAATAAAGTATGCAGCTCAGAGATGTTCAGAAGTAAAGGCTTTTTTTTAGTGGAAAATATAAATTAATTTCATGAGCAGAAAATATATTGCAAGACCACTAAGAAATCACCACTCATTTAAACATTGAGATGAAGTTCTCAGCAGATTAAACACAGAAAATAATTAATCAGTTGGTTAACTAGCTTTACAGGTTTGGTTTGAGAGAAAAATGGTGGATATTTTTGCAAAGTGTGAATACTCAAAGAAGTTAAATTATTTGGCTTCGAAGTTGTATGCTCTGTGTACTGCCCTTCTAATCTTTTCAAAAGTATTCATATTAACAATCTGTTTAGTAGATGAGGATGCCTTTAAAGTTTAGATGGAGCTGTCCTTTACAAGTCCCATTCAATGCATAAAATATTTTTGTGCCTTAAGGAAATTTGAGTATCAAACAGCAGTAGAAGCCATGATGAACAAAATCATCCAGTTTCAGCAGGTTAGCTGCAAGGGGATCAATGATTTTTGCTGGATTATTCAAGACCTGAGCTTCAAAATATCTCCCCAGAGAATTATCAGTAATGCATCATCAAGATATTGATGTTCTAAACATCACTATGATTACGTCAAACCATCATATTAAAAACAATAATTAACTAAGGATGAGACTTTCTCCCGAAATGCATCAGAGATTCTTCTTTCAAGGAGACAACATCACATTGAAATGCAAAGAGAATGGTGACATGAAAGTCAACCAAGCTAGATAACTTATGAATAAATGGAAACAGAAATAGTGCATAAATGGGCATATCAGAAATTTAATATGATTTGTGTATTGCAACATGAAATAGATAGTTGGAAAGGAAGAAGAATAGGTCTAAAACTTGCCATTTAAACTTAAATAAGGGCAAGTATGTGGACAATGTTATTTGAGCTGCACACATCCAGGTGACGAGGGAATATTCCATCACATTCCTGAATTGTGCTTTGTAGATGATGGACAATATTTGAGAAGTGATATGAGTTACTCGCCACTGCTTTCCCAGTATTTGACCTGTTCTTGTATCCCCCTGTCCCTGTAGCATGCATCATTCCAGTTACATTTCTGAGTGTGAGCAACTTCCTAGCTATTGATGGCCGCAATGCAACAATAATAATGCTGTTGAATATGAAAGGACATTGGTTAGATTATCTTCTGTTGAATATGGTCATTATTTAGCACTTGTGCAGCACAAACATGACTTCTCACTTACCTGTTTAATCCTGAATATTATTCAAGTGTTGCTGTATCCAGCGATGGATTGCTTCAGTAACTGAGGAGACATGAATGTGACTGAATGCTGTCTAATTATCAGCAAACATTCACAATTCTGAAATCATGATCAAGAATATGCAAAAAAAATTGTAGAAGTCCAAGGGATAATCAGAGTTAATACAGTGTGGCACTGGAGGAACACAGCAGGCCAGGCAGCATTACAGCAGCAGGAAAATTGATGTTTTGAGGTGGAACCCTTCTTCAGAAATGGGGGAGGGGAAGGGAGGTCAGAAATAAATAGAGAGGAGGTGTGGGGCTAGGGAAGGTAGGTGGGATGGCGATAGGTGAACGCAGGTAGGCAGTGGTGGGGATTGGTCTGTGAGGCGGGAGGGGCATATAGGTGGGAGAGAAGTTGGACAGGTTGTGTCAGGTCAAGGAAGCAGAGATGAGAGGGAGGGTTGGTCATGGGATGAGGCTGGGGATGGAGAGATTTTGAAATTGGTAAAATTCACATTTAGGCCATTGGGCTGTAGGCTCCAGAGGCGGAATATGAGGTATTGCTCCTCCAGTTTGTGGGTGGTGTCACTGTGACACTGGAGGAGGCCAGGGAGTGGAAAGGGAAGCTAGAATGGTTCATGACCGGTAGGTGTTGTTTGTCGCAGAGCGCAGGTGCACTACAAAGCGGTTTTCTGAGGTTGTACATTCACTTGACATCAAAATTGCACTTTTGCAACATCCTTCATAACTGAAGGACACATCAGTATTTTGATGGTAATTAAATACTTTCGACACACAGCATTGAATCTTCCAGACCTGGCTTAAGTAGGAAGAAAGAGGCCAAGGGAATTTAATTAGCTAGAGTCCAAAAATTTAGCAATGAAGTTCTCCCACCTTAAAAGGTAGGTCAACTTTCTTAATTTCATGAATCAAGAAGATAATCTTCAAGTATTTGCATCTTATTAAAAACACACTCGCTGTAATTAAGTACTTGCTCCCATTTAAGTTGTACGAATTGAGACATATATGCTCTCAAATACCGGACTATACGTAAGAGGTGTGCATCTAGCAAGCTTGATGTTTTCCTGGAACTTGGAGTACATACTTGCTACTTTATCTTCATAGCAATACAATTTTAAATCAGGGTTAAATTAAGTTGTAGTGTAAGGTATCCAAATGGAACAAAAGTGGTAAGTGGGAGGAAGGTGGTTGTATCTGTAGGACAGTGAAGTGAAAGAGGCAATTATCAGGAGAGTGTAGAAAAGGAATTTATGAATCTACAAATGAGCTTCTGAGATAAGCTGAAATGTAACTGTCATTTTAGTTCTTGTGCTAACTACTCTGCTGGGAGATTGGAACCTGCACAGCACAAAGCATGCTGCTTTATAGCCTGATCATTACATACAGTCTATTAATAAACTCTGTTCCAAAGAATCCTAAAAATCTGGCCTAAAAATGGGAAAAGGCAGACGTTTGGCACTGGATAATAGAGCCAGTGCAGTCACAATGGGCCAAATGGCCTCCTTTTTTATCATTATCACCATGATTCAAACCTGCTCCAGCATTATAAAAGATCATGACTGATCTGATTATTCCACATTGCTGCCTAGCCCTGAAGACAATGCACCGCCTAGGTTATCAAAAATCTAATTACCACCATCTTAAAAATAATCAAAGACTTACCTACTACCAAGATAATAAAATGTGAGGCTAGATGAACACAGCAGGCCAAGCAGCATCTCAGGAGCACAAAAGCTGACGTTTCGGGCCTGGACCCTTCATCAGATGAAGGGTCCAGGCCCGAAACGTCAGCTTTTGTGCTCCTGAGATGCTGCTTGGCCTGCTGTGTTCATCCAGCCTCACATTTTATTATCTTGGAATTCTCCAGCATCTGCAGTTCCCATTATCTCTCTTACCTACTACCATGTCCTTTTGAGGAAGAATATTCCAAAGACTCTCAACCCTCTCTGAGAAAATATTTCTCCATTTAAGAGGTTATCAATTTAAGGTATAGATATTTAAACAAATACCCTCAGTTCTAGATTGTCTCATATTCACCCCGTCAAGATTCCCCAGGATCTTATATTGTTTCAAACAAGTCACCTCTTATAATTCTAAACTCCAGCAAATGCAAGCCTTAGCTGCCCAACCTTTTCTCAAAAGACACTAATTGTTCCAGTTGTAAATCTACCCTTCTTAAAACTACTTCCAACGCTTTACATCCTTCTTTAAATATGGAGGCAACCGCTATACACAGATCTGGTCTCGCCAACACACTGTATAACTGTAGCATATCTTTGATTTCAATCCCTCTCATAATAAACAATAACATTCCATGAGCTGTTTTAATCAATTGCTGTGCCTACATTCTAATCATTTGTGATTTGTGCACGAGGACACCCAGATTCTTCAGCATCTCAGAACTCTGCAATCTCTCACTATTTTGATAAAAATGTTTTATTTAATACTTCTTGCCAAAATGAAGAATTTCACATTTTCCCAAATTATACCTCATTTGGCAACTCACCCTACATTCCTTCTGTAGTCTCCTTATGTCTTCTTCGCAATTTACTTTCTTATCTATCTTTGTGACATAGGCAAATTTAGTAACCATATCTTTAGTTTCTTTATCCAATCTAAATTGAAAAAAATGTTGTGACCCTAGCACTGATCTCTGCAGCATACAACTCTTCACATCCTGCCAGCCAGAAATGACCAATTTACATTTACTGTATGTTTCCTGTCAGGTAGCCAAATTTTTTATCCATGCCAATGTTAAACAATTCATCATGAGCTGTTATTTTGTGGAATAAAATTTAATGCAGCTGCTTATGAAAAGCTTTCTAAAAATCTAACTGCAGTATGTCTACTGATTCCCCTTCATCCACAGCATGTGTCAATTGGACAACAATTATTGCCAATACTCCAGGAAAACATGCTTGGCAAATTAGCATAGTTGAAAAGACAAATATAGATGAAAATGAAACTATGTAGGCTATTCAATGCAAAATAAATCACTTTTTTTCTGTCACTAAACAACAGCAACTTCTATTAAGAATTCAGAATTGGTTATTGCAAAGACATCAGTTTTATGAGTTAGTTGCTCGTGAGGTTGCACATTAAGTTGTCATGTTATTTGTGTTTTAAATTGGGCCAAAGTTGAATTTCATAAAATGGGAAAACTGAGCTGCGCACTCAAAACTGGAGTAGAAATAGAAAATACTAAAAGTAACAAGTCATGCTGCGTCCCTGGAGAGATGGATGTAGGGTTACCATTATCAGGATACAAGATCGGTTTTGATGCAGGTTTGTAGTTGTAAGGCTCTGGATTGCCTGCAGAAACTACGAAATTGTGGCTGTAACATTGGCAGATTAATGGAGATATAGAAATAATTTGTATTGATGTTCCAAAGCTAAGATTACTCACGTTATTGCATTGGTTCTTTACTGATGCTACTACTTGGATCACTATTAGAGGATAGAGAGGTTTTCGGTGGAGATTTTTTCTTAGTGTTTGTACTTATACATGTGGATACCATATGCTTTTTATGACCATGAGGCAAACACTGATGCCAGTTATACAACCGGGCCCCTGGGGAGATCTTCCTGCATGGCAGTTGGTGTGGCAACAGTAAGATGTTTCAGTCATCTTTCTGTGCTTCTGAAGATTGAGAATGATTGATGTAATAGCTTCAGCCGCCACAGACTTGGTCAATTTGAAAAACATTAGAACCTTCTTTTACCTTAAGAACTGTGCAGACAATTTTTATTACTGAAAGCGTGGCCCAGAAGGCACCACTTATGAAAGGTTATAGACAGCAAATCTTGAAATAAGAGCTATTGTACATCAGGTATTTAAAATAAAGAGGGTGAAACAAAAATTCAGTGGTATAAAATAATTCTGGTGAATAGCAGATATGGTGTTAACTCAGAGGAAAAACTGAACTGAAGCAGGATACTGATGATGGGAGCAAAAAAGAACACGAGATGACCACATCATAGCATCCAACATAAAACATAAGTGAAGCAATGTGCTATTGTGAAAAAAAAGCTCTGATGATTTACCTTGTAAATTTGCCTGCCTTAACTATGGGAATATGGAATGTATTAAATGAAGAACATTTCATTTTCCACGATTATCACATGAGTTTGATTAACATTTAACTGTATGCAGAAGCATACTTTGCATCCTACAATAAATTTTGGCAATGTACACAATGCAGCAGAACTTGATTCAATTAAAAGTTGTGAGTAATCAGCAGAAGTATTCCAGAAATTCCATATTGTAACTATTATTGATTTTCAACAATTTGTCCCATTTGTGAAAAGAGAACATTTCATTTCTCAAATAATCTACATCAAGTTGTTCAAAATTTGGCTAGATACCACCTCAGGTTATACAATTGTAACAATCTAAGTGTGTTATGGTGTTGACAAATGCTTATCAATGTGTGTGCATAATTGCATAACCTGGGATTCAAGCAAGGTTTTTCATCATTGAATATTTGTTTCTTTTGCAAATGCCTTTGCCTTTTCAAACTGTTCAGATTCTAAAAAATGCATTAGGTGATGATGCATAAAATGAATTACTAAACTGCTTTACTTTGAGGCAATCTGATGTTCTTATGATACTTATTCAGCCAAACTCCTTTAGACTGAGTACTGAGCAATGATGGCAAGCCTGCCAAATACCTTTTTAACCACCCTATCTATATGTGATGCAAACTTCAAAGAATGATGTATGTGAACACCTCAGTCCCTCTTCTACAACACTACTCAAGGCCCTACCATTAACTGTACAAGGTCTACCCCGGTTTGTTGTACCAAAATGCAATAGATGATTGTATCTATGGTAATATTAATGGCAGAGCAGGCTTAAAGGGGTTAAATGATCTACTTCTGCTCCTAGTTTATGTGTTTTTATTATTAGTACAATTTTTTTTATTCATTCATAGAATGTGGGTATTGCTCATCCCTAATTGCCGAAAGGACTGTTAAGATCAACTGCATTGCTGTGGGTCTGGTAAGTATGGCAGATTTCCTTCCCTAAAGCATATTAGTGATCGAGATGGGTTTTTAATGACAATTGACATTTGTTACACAATTGCCCTGAGGCTCACCTTTTTAATTCAAGATACTTTTCTTTAGCATGAATTTTACCATCTGCACTAGTGGGATTTAAACCCAGGTCCACAGAACATTAGCTTGGGGTGCTTGATTACTAGTTCAGCAACATTACCATTATGCCACCAGCTCCCTTGAAGCTATAAAACCCATTCCCTTAGTCAGGTAAGACTCCCTCACACCTCTGGAGTCAGCTGAATTTAGAAATGAGCAGGCTTCAGAAAAGGAAACTTACACTTTACCCAATGTTTTCAGTTAAAATTTAGTCCATTTTCTGAAATCTCTTTTTTCATGTAAACCGGGCTGCTCTCATTAGTGAGACACTGTTGGTGGTGAGTTTAACCTAAGGGTCACCAGGCCTTAGGCAAGGGACAAGGTTGAGAAGGTGGGGCCTTCAAGGTGACCTCAGCTGGTATGGAAATGGAACCTGCAGTGTCAGCCTCACACTACATCGCAAACCAGCCATTCAGCTAAATATGCTTAAAACCACAAAAAGTTCAAGTAAATTTTCTTCCTAAGTTCAGTTCTGAGAAAGGGTCACTGGACCTGAAACGTTAACTCTGATTTTTTTTTCACAGATGCTGCCAGACCTGCTGAGCTTTTCCAGCAACTTCTGTTTATGAACATAATCTAATACTCTGCCCTGTGGTGACTTTAATGGTGGAGAACATTTGATTGGGCAGAATGATGGCATTGGGGTCCTGCTTGCCCTAAGCCTATGGTAAAAAGGGTCATGGGTGGTGTTCTTGTTTGGTGGCTAACTGAAGAGTGAAAGTGGATAATTAATGCCACTTCAGAAATTCATCTCTTTGTCATTATTATTTACCTACTGGTGGGCAATACAACTCGCTGTACAGGAAGCCAAATAAAACAGTACTCCATCAGGGTTTCTTCAGGACTTTGGGGGATGGGGTCTTCTTTCAAGGGCAATCAGTGACAGGAGTGCACTGAGAGTTGTCTACTCTTGTTGCTGACTCGTCTTGTCTGCAATCCCCTTGCGTAATCATGAACCTATGCCTGCGTTCATTGGCAATCCCAATTGGGCTACTGTGGCTGTACGAGTAATAACTATCAATTCCCAAGTTGCACTGCTGAGCAATAAGGAGTAGTAGTTTCTGACTAAAAGCTCTTGGTGACTGGACTTCCATTCCTGGGGTCCTTGATGCCAAGCAAGGCCTGCTCTTGATCCTTAACAGCCTGATTGACACTTAAGTTAGGGGCTTTTCCCACGTCCTCTGACACTTTGCTTAAATACTGTCCAGAGTTAACATGTCAGACCTGTGACCTTTCAGATATTCAACATTTGTGGTACTTAATGCATTCATATTAAAATAGGATACGTTTGCAAGATCAAGGAGACAGGCAAAGTGTTTTAAACACTATGTTAATGGTATCACATTGTTATTATTTAATTAAAACTGTAGCTAGCTATTTGTTACAATATTTGTTAAAGTGAAAAAAATGACACTCTCTCAGATAAACGTAACTGTAGTAATGTTTGGAGGAAAGCTAAAGAATTTTACCATTACTAAAAGAATCCTGTTTATAAGGAACATATCACATCAATAAAGAAAAATAAATAAAGTTTGCCCAGCTGATAAATAGTGTAGATTTCCTTTGAGGCAAATTGTTGTGATATTACACGTACCTGGGCAAGCATGTACCTTTAAGAGATAGTAGGAACTGCAGGTGCTGGAGAATCTGAGATAACAAGGTGCAGAGCTAGATGAACACAGCAGGCCAAGCAGCATCAGAGGAGCAGAAAAGCTGACATTTTGGGCCTAGACTCTTTTTTTTCTTCTGAAGAAAGGTCTAGGCCCGAAACGTCAGCCTTCCTGCTCCTCTGATGCTGCTTGGTCTGCTGTGGTCATCCAGCTCCACACCTTGTTATCTCATGTACCTTTAAGGGATGATATCAGTGTGACATTATGCTATTTGAGATATTCCAGTATAATGGTTTCATCTCCGACTTGAATAGCCACGGCTATCATTTGTAATGTTTCAAGAAAGTCAGTGGTCAACCAGACAGAGCACAATGCTCTGAAGTATCATGCAGTCTCAAAGTTTGTTTTAACAGAGCTAACATGACTCGAGAGGATACATCACAATTATAACACCAACTCACTGTAGTGGTGCAAATCAGTACATAATGCTTAAATTGCTCTATTCCAAAACTGTACTTCAGCCATTAATTTGATGGCAGAGGCTAAGTCCATTGCAACTCAACGCAGTTAGTGAAACAAAAGCCCAAATCAAACTCAAATAAAGTTGTTGGAGAAATTCAACAGGTCTAGCAGCATCTGTGGAGAGAAAACAGAGTTAACATTTCGAGTCCACTAACCCGTCTTGAGAACTGCCTAAAGTATCAGTTACATAAAAACTGTGGACCCCAATGATTGTAAATTTTATAAGTTGATTGGCTTAAAGTAAATGATATTTCTCCAAATTGGGAGGAATCGTAAGCTTTGAATAAAATAAGTAGATAATGTACTTCTGTGACTTTTGTCAACAGATTCAGAAATTTTATCAACCAAAAACTTGAATCCGTGAGCTTTAGATGTGATATATTCTCAAAAGATTAACACATTTTGTCCCCTGCATAAATGAATCACCCATAAATTTAACAATAAATAACAATAAAGGCAATGGAACAGATATTCAGCTGACACCTACATCTATGTTGGAAAAGCATGAGCATCTCATGCCTGAATTGGCAAATAGCTATACATTTAAAAATATTAAGCTCCCTCACTCTCACATTAGCAGGGGGAGGGAGTATTTAATTCCAGAACATCCAAATAAAATTTGCAAACAAAACTCACATAATGTATAAAGTTTTACAATGCTTTCTCTGCTGCTTTCTTTTTTGATTAGTAACAAAATGGTGATAACTTTTGTTAGAGAGATAGGAGGAACTGCACATGCTGGAGAATCTGAGATAACAAGGTGTAGAGCTGGATGAACACAGCAGGCCAAGAAACATCAGAGGAGCAGGAAGGCTGACGTTTCAGATCTAGACCCTTCTTCAGAAATGGGGGAGGGCAAGGGGGTTCTGAAATAAATAGGGAGAGAGGGGGAGGCGAGAGAAAATGGATAGAGGAGAAGGTAGGTGGAGAGGAGGCAGACAGGTCAAAGAGGCGGGGATGAAGCCAGTAAAGGTGAGCATAGGTGGGGAGTTAGGGAGGAGATAGATCAGTCCAGGGAGGACAGACAGGTAAAGGTGGTGGGATGAGATTAGTAGGCAGAAGATGGGGATGAGGCTTGAGGATGGAGGAGGGGATAGGTGGGAGGAAGGACAGGTTAGGGAGGCAGGGACGAGCTGGGCTGGTTTTCGAATGCAGTAGGCAGAGGGGAAATGTTGAAGCTTGTGAAATCTACATTGATACCATTGGGCTGCAGGGTTCCCAAGCGGAATATAAGTTGCTGTTTCTGCAACCTTCGGGTGGCATTGTTGTCGCACAGCAGGAAGCCCAGGATGGACATGTTGTCTGAAGACTGGGAGGAGAAGTTGAAATGGTTCACGACTGGGAGGTGCAGTTGTTTAGTGTAAACTGAGTGTAGGTGCTCTGCAAAGCGGTCCCCAAGTCTCTGCTTGGTTTCCCCGATGCAGAGGAGGCCACAACGGGAACAGCGGATGCAGTATATGACATTTGCAGATGTGGAGGTGAACATCTGCTTGATGTGGAAAGTCTTCCAGGGGCCTGGGAGGGGGGTGAGTGGGGAGGTGTAGGGGCAGGTGTAGCACTTCCTGCGGTTGCAGGGAAAAGTGCTGGTGTGGTGGGGCTGGAGGGGAGTGTGGAGCGGACAAGGGAGTCACACAGAGAGTGGTCCCTCCAGAAAACAGATAAGGGTGGGGAGGGAAAAATGTCTTTGATGGTGGGGTCAGATTGCAGATGGTGGAAGTGTCGGATGATGATGCGTTGGATCTGGAGGTTTGTGGAGCGGTATGTGATGACGAGGGGAATTCTCTTTGGTGGTTATTGTGGGGAGGGGGTGTGAGGGATGAGTTGCGGGAAATGCGGAAGACACAGTCGAGAGCCTCCTTGACCAATGGGGTTGGGGAGGGGGGGCGGTGGGGGTTGCTGTCCTTGAAATATGAGGACATCTGAGATGTACGGGAGTGGAATGCCTCATCCAGGGAGCAGATGCGGCGGAGGTGAAGGGATTGGGAATAGGGAATGGCATTTTTGCAGGAAGGTGAGTGGGAGGAGGTATATTCTAGGTAGCTGTGGGAGTCGGTGGGCTTGAAATGGCTATTGATTTCTAGGTGGTTACCACAGATGGAGACAGAGAAGGTCCAGGAAGGAGAGAGAGGTTTAAAGATGGTTCAGGTGAACTTAAGGTTGGGGTGGAATGTTTTGGTGAAGTGGACAAACAGTTCGAGTTCCTCGTGGGAACACGAAGCGGTGTCAATACGGTCATCAATGTAACGGAGGAAGAGGTGGGGTTTAGGGCCAATGTAGGTATGGAAGAGGGATTGTTCCGCGTAACCCTCAATTAGGCAGGCATAGCTTGGGCCCATGTGGGTACCCATGGCCAACCCCTTTGTCTGTAGGAAGTGGGAGGAATCAAAAGAGAAGTTGTTGAGGGTGAGGACAAGTTTGGCTAAGTGGATGAGGGTGTCAGTGGAAGGGCACTGGTCGGGCCTGCGGGACAAGAAAAGGCAGAGGGCTTTTAGGCTATCTGTATGGGGAATGCAGGTGTATAGGGACTGGACATCCATTGTAAAGATGAGGTGTGGGGACCGGGGAATTGGAAGTTCTGGAGGAAGTGGAGGGCATGGGTGGTGTTACAGACATAGGTAGGGAGTTCCTGGGCCAAGGGGGAGAAAATGGAGTCGAGATAGGTGGAGATAAGTTCTGTGGGGCAGGAGCAGGTGGAGACAATGGGTCGACCAGGGCGGGCAGGTTTGTGGATTTTAGGAAGGAGATAGAAGTGGGCGGTGCGGGGTTGGTGAACAATGAGATTGGAGGCTGTGGGTGGGATGTCACCTGAGCTGATGAGGTTGTGGATGGTTTGGGAGATGATGGTTTGGTGGTCAGGGGTGAGGTCATGATCAAGGGGGCGGTAGGAGGTGGTGTCGGAGAATTGGCACCTGGCCTCAGCTATGTAGCGGTCAATGCGCCATACTACAACAGCACCTCCCTTGTCTGCAGGTTTTACGGTGATGTTGGGATTGGAGTGGAAGATGCGGAGGGCTGCACGTTCTACAGCGGAGAGGTTGGAGTGGGTGAGAGGGGTGGAGAGGTTAAGACGATTGATATCTCGACGGCAGTTGGAGATGAAGAGGTCGAGGGAGGGTAGGGGGCCTTGGGGTGGTGTCCAGGAGGACGGAGTGTGCTGGAGGCAGGAGAAGGGGTCAGTAGAGGGAGGGTTAGGCTCACAGTTGAAGAAGTAAGCGCTTAGGCGGAGGTGGCGGAAATTTCTTTTGTTACCCCCAGACCCTAGGTACCTTCCCCAACTTGGGTAAGCTTCCAAATGGAGCACTATAGTCTGTTAAACTCCAGGGTGAGGAAGGGTAAACTGGGTCCCCTTCTTTATTTACCCACACCCTTGGTTGGACACAACAATTTTAATTTAAAAACAGACATGTTCACGTTACTGATTAGATAGTCAATTTTACAATCCTTAACTTTGCAGATTGTTTGAGATTCTGTAGCTCTGATTCCTTTCCACACTGACTTCCAGCGTTCAGTGTCAGAGAGAGACACATTTGTTGTCCTGTTTCCTTTTTAACTGGTTTACAGCAATAGGAGGGAGAAAATGTTTTCATCTGCACCACAGGGGTAAATAGGGAAAAGTACTTTGACTGTGAACTTTATATCATGCTAATGCATAAACTCTGGCTGGTATGAATAAGAACGTTCAGACCCACTAGCACATTCCAGTAAAGATGAAACTGCCTTTTTAACTCCTGCCCCTGTGTATTCTTCAAAAGGAAAAACAAAATGTATCTACAGTTTTGGACATAGACTGCAGGGGGCAGCTTGCTGTTGAGCAGGAAGTTGTCATAATAAGAATAAGATCACAGTCCGATCTGATTTAACTTGCCTCACCCCCTTTGAAGAGTTTCCTTCCTTCACATCTAAACGTGTGACCTTTCACAGATCTCTCTCTCTGCAGACAACTGCTTAATTCATATCTGCAGCCATTTTTGGCTGTATGAGCTCTCTTCTTTTTAAGAAAATGCACATTTTGGTATTACAAGTTAATAATATTAACAATACCTCAGATTTAATCTTGATCATCACACTTTGCAACTTGATTAATAAATTTTCCAGACTGCAAAATTGTAGTAAAGACTGATATAAATGCATCAATACAATGAAAGTCTCTCCAAGTACCCCACAGGTAGTCACTGGAATTATCATTGATATTTTAATTATTGAAAATTAAACAGTGTCATTCAATTTAACACTACTGCAGATTAATTATATACAGTCTGGTGTCTACTGTCACGCTTTTGGTTCAAATGCTGCCACTGTCAAACAAGAACATCCTAATGATCCGTGTGCATAAAGTGTCAATCTGTAACAGTTTATTCTGCATTTATTTAAGGAATGTCTGAAATGCTAAAGTAAAACAGTTAAAGAGATTAGATTAAGTATATCCTTTTTTATCTCTACTGAATGTCAGCCAGTACATACTGTAAATGTTGCTGCATAAATTCTCGCAGCTGTTCATGTTGGCTGGGTGGTGGGGGGAGGAGGTGAGGGGGAGGTAAAATAGAGGAAATCATTATAAAAGGCACTTCCAGCCACTTGACTTCAAATGTTGAAATAGATTAAACAAGTGGTGTGGATCTCAGACCATTTGCACGCCAGTATGAACTTGCCAGGCTTTTTAAATCTAAATGAGTGTCTGTACATAAAGTGAGTTGACAACTTTCCAGCTTGTTCCCTTGAGTCCCACTGTTTACAATTCCAGTAGCTAGAATTTACATAATTGTAATTTCACATCAAGAATAATTTTAGACTACTTCCCTGCCCGATGTGTCTAGCAGCTGTTATCCCAGATGAAGGCAATGATAATTATTTCATATATTTACAAAGAAAAAATGCAAACCAAATTTAATCCTACTATTTTGTGGAATTTCACATGGTTCCGGAAGAGATGTAAAACAATATTTCAGGGTCTTTGATTTTCTTTCTTTAAACCTTTAGAAGCTTTGGAAGTTATCTTGGGACAGAATAGAGTTACATTGTTCATACACTTCATTAGAATCAACTATATGAAATTATGAAATGGAACATGCCCAATTTACAATTACTTACATGTACTCTTGTGAGGAACTTTAATGTTTTCTTCTCCATGAAGCTGACTTTTGATCCTGACGTACATCAATGAAAATGGTGAAGGCAAGATACGAGACATGGGACTTCAGACCAGTGGCACTTTGGCTCAAGTGGAGAACTCTTCCATTTCTGTGAACATTTGGTCCGAATTGGAGAAAATCGTGATTTCCAGGTTTTAATACAATAGCACTGAAACCTCAATGATACTTGGCCATGTCATCATGATTTATGACTTGTAAGTGATGATCTTCTCATGACAATGTTGCTTTTTCCCCTCAGAATTGTTTCTAATAATTTCCTCACCACTGAGGCTAAACTGACAAGCCTGTAATTTCCTGATCCATCCTTTCTTCCCTTTTTTAATAATGGAACATATTAGCAATCCTCCAGTCCCCTAGAATATCATCCCTAGCCTGAGAGGATTTAAAAATTACTACAAGAACCCCTGGTAACTCCTCCTTTGCCTCCCTCAACAGTATGGGATAGACCTCGCCTGGAACTGCAGATTTAGCTAATTTTTAGGCCATTAAACCCATTGGCACCTCCATTCTCTGTAGGATCATTTCTTCTAATATTTCACAGTGCTCTGCCCTGATGTCTATACCTGTGTCATTCTTTCCTATTGTGAAAAACAATGCAAAGTATTAACTGAGGACTGCCCATATCTTCAAGGCCCACATACAGACTACCTCTACGTCCCGAATGGGCTTTACTCTTTCCATAGTTATTCTCTTGCTTTTCGTATATTTTACAGAAACCATCAGGTTTTTCTTTATTCTACCTGCCAATGCTTTCTCATACAATTTCTTTGTTTTGGTAATTTCATTTTTAAGGATACTTTGCATCATTTTAACTCCTGGAGTGAGCAAGACTACTTATCAAAGATAATGGGAACTGCAGATGCTGGAGAATCTGAGATAATAAAGCGTGGAGCTAGATGAACACAACAGGCCAAGCAGCATCTTATGAGGACAAAAGCTGACGTTTCGGGCCTAGACCCTTAATCAGAAAAGCTTAGCCTGCTGTGTTCATCCAGTTCCACACTTTGTTAAGACTACTTATCAAGTTCTCTTCCCCCCTATCTTCCACAAAGGAGGGTGATATGGTTATTGGTGGTCAATCACCTCCACCCAATGACATCCCTTTGGGGTTCCTCGAGGCCCAATCATCTTCAAGTGCATCATCAATTACCTTTCCTCCATGAGTGGAGGTGCTCAAAATTTTCAGCACAATTTGTAATTCCTCAGATAGTGAGGCAACTTATGTACACGTAAAGCAAGAACTGGACAATTTCCAGGCTTGGGTGGATAATTGGTAAATAACATATTCACGCTGTACAAATGCCAGAAAATGATCATCTTCAGCAACAGAATCCAAAGAATACACCTTTGTGTTCACTAACATTACTATTACTGAATCCTCCAATATCAACATCCTTAGGGCTATGATTGACCAGAAATCGAATCTGATGTGCCCTATAAATAATGTGGCTACAAGGTAACTTCAGAGGCAAGTGATTCTGCAGTGGGTAACCCAATTCTTTTCTCCCCAGTGCCAATCCACCAGCTATAAGGAACAAGAGTCTGAATGAATACTCTTCATTTGCGTGGTTAATTGCAGCTCCAACAGCACTCAGAAAGCTTGACATCAACCAGGCCAAAGCATCCTGCTTAAGTGACATCCTATCCACCACCTTCAAAATTCACTTCCTTCATCACTCAAGGACAGTGACAGCAAGTGTGTACAACCTACAAGATACACGGCATTAACACTCCCATGCTCCTTCAACAGCACCTTTTATACCCACATCATTTACCACCTAGAAACATAAGGGCAGTCAATAGATGGGAACACCACCACCTGCAAATTCCCCTCCAAGCCACACAGCATCCTGCCTTGGAAACCTTACTTCAGTGTTGCTGGATCACAATCCTGAATCTCCCTTCCTAACAACACTGCGAGCATCCCTACACCCTAAGAACTGCATTGGTTCAAGAAATCAGCTCACTACTACCTTCTCCGGGGTAATTAGGGATGGTCAATAAATGTTGGTCAAGCCGTTGATAACCACATCTCAGAACAAATAATGATAAGTATGTAGAATGGCATCAGAAGACATGGATAGGTTATAGGAAGTGTGCAGGGGCTTAGACGTTGAGAGATGAGGGCAAGAGGGCTTTCCTGATTTTGTCGTTAATGGCTCAAAGTCCCACAGCATCAAGGTGAAAAATGTGATCTCAGAACTGATGGTGTTTGTGGCTTCTTTGGTCAGAAAGTCCAACTGTAGTCAGCATTTGCAATTCATGATATTAAAATCATGCTTTCAGAGTCACATTGTCTTGAGGTGAGCTCATGGAATTGGGAATTTTTCAGACTTGCTACCTGGTTCAAAACTTCAGCCCATTGGGTTAACTGACTAAACCTTTGGTCAAAGATGTAGGTTTCAAGTAGTTTCTTGCTTCAAAGTGAGACAAAGAGGTATAAGGAGGATGCTTTAAATATTGGGGCTAGGCACCTGAAGGTATGGCCAACAATGGTGGAAAGATTAAAATTCAGTTTGGAAAAGAGACCAAAAAAACGTATAAAAGCAGGAAAGTGGTGCTTCAACTATACAAGGCATTCGTGAGACTGTACCATGAGTACTGCATTTCATTTTGGTCCCCTTACTTGAGGAGGCCTGAATTGTATTGAAGGCAATTCAGAGGAGATTCACGAGTGTGATTCTACAGATAAGAGATTTGTTTTGAGTCTTACAAAGTAGATGTAGACAAGATGTTTCCTCAAGTAGGGCAATCTTGAACAAGAGGTCATAATTTAAGGACATGGGGTAGCAGGTTTAAAACAGAGTTAAGGAGATATTAATTCTCTCAAAAGATCATGATTTTGTGGAATTCACTATCCCAGAGTGTGGTGGATGCTGGCACACTAAATTTAATGAAGAGACAGACAGATTTTTAGTTAGTAATGGGTTGAAGGGTTATGGAGAATGAGCAGGAAAGTGGAGTTACAGCTAGATGAGATCAGCTATGATCATATCAAAATGATGGAGCAGGCTTGAGGGGCTGAATTGCCTACTGCTTCTTCAAGTTCTTATATTCTTATGAAATAGCAGAGCACAGTTGACTTGGATGGTTGTAGAGTTGGAGGAGATTACAGCATTAGAGCAGTGAGGTTTTGGATGGACTTTAAAACTTGAAGAGAACTTTAAAATCAAGATGTTCCTTTCCAGGAGTTAACGTACATTAATAAGCAAAGGGCTAAAAGAGCTATTAATAAGCAACAGGACTTGCTGTGAGTAAAGATAGGGACAGCAAAGTTTTGGATGAAGTCAAGTTTACAGAGGGTAGGATGCAGGAGGCCAACTAGAATTGTACTGAAATAATCAAGATTAGTGGTAATAAAGGTATCATTGATGATTCCTGTAACAAATGAGCAAAAACAGAGGCAAAGCTGGTTGATGTTATGGAGAAGGAACTAGGTAACCTTATTGATGATGTAAGCATCTAGTCAGAAACTCATCTCAGGGTTTAATGTGGCACCAAAGTTAAAAATAAATTGGCTTAATCTCAGGGACTATTGTCAGGGCCAGAATGGAGTCCATAATCAGGGAACAGAGTTTGGGATGGGGAATGAATACAATGGCTTCAGGCCTCCCAAAATATAATTGATTAACAGGTTGTTTGGTTAAATTACCTTATATGGACTTTACATGCCCAAAAGATCCTGGAGTAAGACACAACAACTGCGGCACAATACCTTAGACCTAAGATTGCTAAAATGAATATTTATTTAAAGGTGTATTGATTACGTTACACTAGATCATGAGTAAAATTTTGAAGAATTATACACTTTAAATTTAAAAGATATTGGCCAGATACTTGTTTCAGAAGCATAGACAGAAGTTACACATGGGGACCCTGCAGAATCCACCTTTCCCCAACTCCATACAAAAAACCCTACCCTTTCCCCTGCCACCAAATCCAAAGCTACATGCTGCAGGCCCAACAGCCTGTCCCTCTGCCATACCCAACCGGTGGGATCTGACACCTTACACACCTACCCCTTCCCATCCAATGCTTTCCAAATCCTGGACCCAATGCACCCCATACCATGCCCCTGTTGGAACCAATACCTTCCTTCACTACTCATGCACTGTACCGAATATTTCCCACCCACCCCAAAATAACCTGATCACCCTTATCATCTTTATGCCCTTTAGCCACCCAAATACCTGGCACCTAACACTGACACTGTACCTTTTACCCAGATGGAACCATACCCTTCTACTTGCCTGACACCCTACATAACCTCACACTTCTGTACTGAGTGTTTGATAGTAGCTATTAAAGTGCTGATCCGTGATGTTAGACCTTTAATTTTCAGACTATAACAGCTAATTACTTTGAGAAAAAGGGCATGGTTTGCCATCCCAGGACTGTTCCTCACCACAATGGACCTGTTAAAAAAAGGAAGAATGGCTCCATATTTCTCACCAAAATCTTTGTCAGAAATGCAAAGCTTTTTGTGGTATAAAAAAAAGCAGGAGTATGGGAATTTAGATGTGATTACCTCTCCTGAGAAAATCCAGCCCATTATGTGAAAGAACATTCAAGCTATGTACATGTTTTCAAAGACTTTCTGAGACAACTACGTTGATCATTATCTCAGGTTTACATCAGCATTTTGCAAATGAATTAAATAATTTTCAAATTTTGTGTATTTCAATTTTCTTGCCAAACTATTTTGCCTGCTGAAGTAGCAAAGCTAGTTTTACTGATACAGTATTGCAATTTAACTTAATTTGTTAGCCATTGAAATAGTGCTGAAGATTTCTCTCACATCTGTGGAGGTAAGCAGCTATGATACAGTATACTTGGTCAATACTAAGGGCCATTTCCAAATCAAAGGGTCAGATATTTCATTGAAAATATCCACAATTTTTGGAAAGCGTGAAAATCTTCCATAATTTTGAAATCTGAGAAGATCATATTCCAAACCTTTCAATGGAAAACAGTCAGTTTTCAAGCCTCTATACAGCCTGAACAGTCAATAAATTTGCAATAGTACATTTGCAATTCTGAGAGCATTAGAATTCCAGTGATCCAAAAGTCAGTAAGACTGTCACTCCCAAATACTTAGCCTGAAAAATACAGGGGTATATCTGACACAAAACAAAGACTCTAGGAGAGGGGTCAGGTTCAGGTGGGAAGCAGCATGAGACTATGAAGGATGTACCAACAGTTGGTCAGGAATATGATGGCATTATTCTTGAACTTATCAGGATAGGTACAAGAATGTCAAACTTCAAAGGGAACACCTTTGTGAGGTTATGCCACAGCTATATAAAACCCTGGTTAGACCACACTTGAAATAGTGTTCAGTTCAGGTCGCCTCATTATAGGATGGATGTGGAAGCTTTAGAGAGGGTGCAGAGGAGATTTACCAGGATGCTGCCTGGATTGGAGGGCAGGTCTTATGAGGAAAGGTTGAGGAAGTTAGGGTTTTATCCATTGGAGCAAAAAGGATGAGAGGTGACTTGATTGAGGTTTACAAGATGATGAGAGGCATAGATAGAGTGGATAGTCAGAGACTTCTTCCCAGGGTGGAAACTATTATGAGGGGGCATAATTTTAAGGTGATTGGAGGAAGGTAGAGAGGAGATGTCAGAAGTAGGTCCTTTACATTGAGAGTGTTGGGTGTGTGGAATGCGCTGCCGGCAGTGGTAGTGGAGTCAGATACTTTTGAGACTTTTAAACGACTCTTGGATTGGTACATGGATAATAGTATAATGTAGGGTATGCAGGATAGTTTGATCTTAGTAGGATGATAGATCAACACAACATTGTGGGCCAAAGGGGGTGTACTGTGCTGTACTGGTCAATGTAATATGAAAATAGTTTATGACAATTCAATCATTCATCATGTTTAAGATGGATTGACCAAACAACTCAACAGTATTGTTTATTATTTATTTCCACTATCTGCATACTACACAATCCTGGAACTAGAAAGCAAAAATTAAAGCTGACTCTCCAGCATGGTACTGAGAGGTGCTGCAGTGCTGCAGGTATCATGCTTCATACAAAGTCAGGCCCAAAAATCCTGCTGGACTGTTCTGAAGAAGAACAGATGAATTACTCCCAGTGTTTTGTCAAAATTTGCAGATGACACTAAGGTGAATGGTGGAGCAAAGTGTGCAGAAGACACTGAAAGTCTGCAGAGGGATATAGATAGTCTAAGTGAGTGGGTAAAAGTCTGACAGATGGAGTACAATGTTGATAAGTGTGAGGTTATCCATTTTGGTAGGAATAACAGCAAAATAGACTATGTTTTACATGGTTAAAAAATTGCAGCACGCTGCTGCGCAAGGGGACTTGAGTATCCTCATGCATGAATCGCTGAAGGTGGGATTGCAGGTGCAGCAGGTGAGTAAAAAGGCAACTGGAATTTTGTCTGCCATTGCTCGAGGGATGGAGTTGAAAAACAAGGAGGCTATGCTGTAGCTGTATAGGGTCCTGATGAGGCCACACCTGGAGTACTGTGTGCAGTTTTGGTCTCCTTACTTCAGAAGAGATATACTAGCACAGGATGGGGCAGAGGAGATTCACTCAGTTGATTCCAGAGTTGAGAGGGTTGGATTACGAGGAGAGACTGTGTATACTGGGATTATGCTCATTTGAATTCAGATGAATGACGGGAGATGTTATAGAAACATATAAGATTATGAAGGGAATAGATAAAGTGGAGGCAAGGAGGTTGTTTCTGCTAGCAGGTGAAATTAGGACTAGAGGGCATCGCCTCAAAATAAAGGGAAGTAGATGTAAAACTGAGCTCAGGAGGAACTTCTTCATCCAAAGGGTTGTGAATCTGTGGAATTCCCTGCCCAGTGATGTGGTTGAAGCTACCTCACTGAATATTTTTAAGGCAAGGCTAGATAAATTTTTGAACAGTGAAAGAATTAAGGGTTATGGTGAGTGCGTGAGTAAGTGGAGCTGCGTCTCAAAGATCAACCATGATCTTATTAAATGGCGGGGCAGCCTCAAGGGGCCAGATGGCCTACTCCTGCTCCTAGTACTTATGCTTGTATTATTTATCCCAAAAACAGATTACATGGTCATTTTTCAAATTGCTGTTTGTGGGAGTTTGCAGTCTGCAATTTGGTTTATGCATTTCTTACATTACTTTAATGGCTACCTTTCAAAAGTATTTAATTCACTGCAAAGTGCCTTGAGATGCTTTTGTGAAAATAACGACATAAATGTAGGAACAAAGACAGCAGTTGCTGGAAAAGCTCAGCAGGTCTGGCAGCATCTTTGAAGAAAACATCAGAGTCAACATTAACAAGTTCTGAGGAAGGGTCACCAGACCCGAAGCTGTAACTCTGATTTTTTCTTCACAGATGTTGCCAGACCTACTGAGCTTTTCCAGCAACTTCTATTTTTGTTCCCGATTTACAGCATCTGCAGTTCTTTTGGTTTTTACATAAATGCAGGATTTCCTTTTAAGTTACTCTAGTAAAAAGTAAAGGTAAATCAACAAGTAACATATGTGATCAGAGATAATGGGAACTGCAGATGCCGGAGAATCCAAGATAACAAAGTGTGAAGGTGGATGAACACAGCAGGCCAAGCAGCATCTCAGGAGCACAATCTCTGATTGTGAGACTTCCTCTGATGAAGGGTCTAGGCCCGAAACGTCAGCTTTTGTGCTCCGGAGATGCTGCTTGGCCTGCTGTGTTCATCCACCTTCACACTTGGTTATTAAGTAACATATGTGATCAGTTAATTAGTTCAAAACTGATCAGCAAGTAGCCTGAAGACCAGATAAACCACAGAAAGTCCCTCTCAAGCTCCGAACAAGCTTATTTGTGGTCACTCCTCTGCTGAGAACTACAAATATATACAATCTTTGGTTAACAATCTCCTAGTGGTTAGATAAGAAAGAAAAATGAGTGTTATACTGCAGGCAGTGGTCAGGCAGTATGAATCTTTCAAGAATTAAGCTGTGTGAAACATTGCTATCCCATTATTTTGAGTGCTGATTTTATTCAAAGTTGTAATACTCCTACAAGGCATCCCACATTATTATTCATCACTTACTTGAAACATAAGTTTAGAAACATTGACTATAAACCATATATTGGAAGCATATTTTTAGCAATTATGTTAATGATGAAATTCAAAAAGACTTTGTTAGAAAGTTGGTGGTAAAGTTAAGAATGACACATTTTTGTTTGCCTCTGGTTATGTTGGATTTTAGCATAATTTCTGCCATTGTTCCAACTATGTAGTGAACTAAGAAGCATATTTATGAAGCTATTAACAAATGAATGACAAATTAAATATAATTTGTGTCCTATGCACAATATTCCCTCATTCAGTTTCTACAGTTTCCTCTTATGAAATCTCTTTTTAGCTTTAGCTAGACAATGATATTAATTCAATTGATAAAATGACGTACTCTGAAAGTAAGAAACATAAAGGCTGAATTTAGTATAGTACCATTGCAGTTGGTCTCCTTGAGTGATCTAAGGCAGGAAAGAAATGCCTGCATTGTATCTTACAGGGAATAAATGTATGCACACATGATATCGCAGCAATTACGTTAGCAATCAAACCAGGCAGTTTTAGTAGCCAAACAGCTTGCAGACCTCACTGTATGTTCATGTTTTTCACTTGGAAGATACCAATTCAAATAACAAAACAGGCTGAAAATTTGCAACAGTATTATGGTAAGTTAGACCAAGTATATTCCCTATCCCCAGTCCGTCACCTGCCAGGATATGCGTTGACAATAAACCCAGCAGCTCTAATTTTCCTGGACGCAGAAAATCATGGCTGACACTTTAATTCAAATAACGTCTTGTATTTATCTCATTATATATTTCAAGTAAAAAAAAAGACACTAATTTGGATTTACGAAGTGCTGCTCTCAAACTTAATGAATATCTGGTCTCATGGTTTGTTACTTTGGCATGTAAAGAGGAACTACAGCCGTAGAAATCATCAAGCACAAACTACCACAGCGAACACCACAAAAATTCTACTGCAATATATTACTTGTCAACATTTAATATGGTAACAAATCATAGAAGGAGAATATTTAAAAAACTATAGCAATCTGTTGGCTCTAAACTTGTAAGACCTTAAAATTGCACATCTAGGTAAATTTCTTCCCTAAATATTAAGCAAGATTCTGTCTTTTAAAATACCTGGCAAAAACATTTTGCAATCCTTTTGGAAATTTCAAGTAGCCAAGGCAAATTGACCTTGTCTTCACTGTCCAAACTATATCTATTAAAATGTCAAGCTGATTTCCTGTGGAGACATACAACTGTCAATGTTGTTACTTCTTCAGGAGAAAAGTGGATGCAAGGGACATGGTTTCAATCCAATATAGATGTCACACACTGTTACATACTTCATAAAAGGCTAGTTGCTATTTGACTTGTGAATAAACATACTGAATTCCAGTCCCATGATTTGGACATACACTTGAATGACTAATTATGCAGGAACTAAAGAATCACAAATTTGGGGCTCTGATGTCACGGTCAGTGGTCTAGGAATAGTGCTCCTTGTTGACCTCAAAGAAAATTGCCCATAAAAATCTGGCCATCCCTGTGGCAGGGATCTCACCTTTCCAGATGTCAGTTCAAATCTGGTGCCAAGTCAGTTGGATCTCCCACATCCAGCAACAATGAGATCATTAAATAAGGTCATCAGCAATCACACTGAAGCATTTTGCAAGCTACAAGCATTGACTATCCTCCACTTTGTATAATTTATAAAACAAAACATATGATTGGAAAATACATTTTGGGGTTTAAGGTAGAATCTGAAATATCATGAACAAAGACTTTTTTAAATTATTACAGCTGAAGAGAAATTTGACACTCTACAAATATAAGATGTTTTCCAGGACCAAAGAGTCTAATCAAAAGTAATTATGAACTAAATACATACTTTAAAAAAAACAGGGGTAAATGTTGCGAAGCTCCCAACAGCAGGAAATAAGATGGGTGGGCTTAATTTAGCAAGAGCCAAACATTAGCTTCCTGACACCAGGATGAATATTGGGTATTAAGTTGACAGCAAACCAAGAGTGGATCTAGCATCCTGGTGGCAAGTGGTTGGGATCAACTTTTCAATCCATTAGCATGTTAATTAACCTAAAACATCTCCTAAACAGAACCTCGTCAAAATAAAGTACACTTTTGGAATTAAATCTGCAGGAAATGCAAAAAAATGTGTTTTCAGATTTTATGATTAGTTAAAGGCACCTTTGTGAAGCATTTGTAACCATCTTCAACTAGCAGTGTCAAGTGAATGATCCTTTCAGGCCTCCTCTGGAGGAGGTCCCCACCAATACAGATGCCAGTCTTTCAATTCAATTCACTCCATGTGATGTCGTGAATGACTGGAGGCACTGGGCACCGCAAAACCTATGATTCCTGACAACATTTCAACAACACGGCTCCAGAACCTGCCACACCCCTAATCAAACAACTCCGCAACACTGGCATCTACCCAATAATGTAGAAAATTGTCCAGGTACATCCTATACATAAAAAGCAGGATAAATCCAACTCAGCTAATTATCACTCCATCACTCTAGTCTCAATCGTCAATAAAGTGAATGGAAAGAGTCATCAGAGCTATGAAGCAGCACCTCCTTAATAATAATCTGCTTACTGGTGGTCAGTTCGGGTTCTGCTAGGGCAACACAGCTCCTAACGTCATTACAGCCTTCAATTAAAATGGACAAAACAGCTGAATTGCAGAGGTGGAGAGAGGTAAGTGTGATTATCTGATTATCCTTGATATCATAGCCACATTTGAACCGATGAGACTTCAAGGAGCCCCAGCAAAACTAAAAGCAATATTAATCAGGGGCTGAAATTAATGCCTGCTATGTCTAAAGAAATAAAGATGGATAAGGTTGTTGCACCTCCATCATCTCATCTCAAGAACATCTCTGCTGGAGCTTCTTGGGCTAGTTATGATAGTGTCCTAGGCTGAATGATCTTCCCCTCACCATCAATAGATCAGAAAATGACTGCACAATGCCCAAAACCGCTCGCATTTCCTCATACACTGAGGCAATCTATGTTCGACAGCACAAGACCTGGATGATACCCAGGCTTGGTCTGAAAAGTGGCAAATAAAATTCTCAGCTTGCAAATGCCAGGCAACAAACATCTCCAAAAGGTAAGAATCTAACAATCATCTACTGACATTCGAGCCTGATTCTTTGCTGTATGACTCTTATGGTATTACCACTGCTGAAGCCCTAGACATCAGTCAACATCCTGATGACTACCATTGACCAGAAATTGAACTGGACCAGTTCAATTGTACAAAATGCGGAGGATTGGGATTGTGGGAGATATAGCAGTTTGGATCGGAAATTGGCTTGCTGAAAGAAGACAGAGGGTGGTAGTTGATGGGAAATGTTACCCTGGAGACCAGTTACTAGTAGTGTACCGCAAGCGTCGGTGTTGGGTCCACTGCTGTTTGTCATTTTTATAAATGACCTGGATGAGGGCATAGAAGGATGGGTTAGTAAATTTGCAGACGACACTAAGGTCGGTGGAGTTGTGGATAGTGACAAAGGATGCTGTAGGTTGCAGAGAGACATAGATAAGCTGCAGAGCTGGACTGAGAGGTGGCAAATGGAGTTTAATGCACACAAGTGTGAGGTGATGCACTTTGGTAGGAGTAACCAGAAGGCAAAGTACAGGGCTAATGGTAAGATTCTTCGTCGTGTAGATGAGCAGAAAGATCTCGGTGTCCATGTACACAGATCCTTGAAAGTTGCCACCCAGGTTGACAGGGCTGTTAAGAAGGCATACAGTGTTTTAACTTTTATTAATAGAGGGATCGAGTTCCGGAACCAAGAGGTTATGCTGCAGCTGGACAAAACTCTGGTGCGGCCGCACTTGGAGTATTGTGTACAGTTCTGGTCACCGCATTGTAAGAAGGATGTGGAAGCTTTGGAAAGGGTGCAGAGGAGATTTACTAGGATGTTGCCTGTATGGAAGGAAGGTCTTACGTGGAAAGGCTGAGGGACTTGAAACTGTTTTCGTTAGAGAGAAGAAGGTTGAGAGGTGACTTAATTGAAACATAAAATAATCAGAGGGTTAGATAGGGTAGATAGGGAGAGCCTTTTTCCTAGGATGGTGATGGCGAGCATGAGGGGGCATAGCTTTAAATTGAGGGGTGAAAGATATAGGAAAAATGTCAGAGGTAGTTTCTTTACTCAGAGAGTAGTAAGGGAATGGAACGCTTTGCCTGCAACGGTAATAGATTCGCCAACTTTAGGTACATTTAAGTCGTCATTGGATGAGCATATGGACATACATGGAATAGTGTAGGTTAGATGGGCTTGAGATCGGTGTGACAGGTCGGCACAACATTGAGGGCCGAAGGGCCTGTACTGTGCTGTAATGTTCTACGTTTTATATGTGCTTTTATCATGTTAAGAAAAGTTATCAGCATTTTTAAGTCTGGAAAGCTCCACGCAGCAGCTAACTCAGTTTAACTGCACATCAGTTAAGCACCTGTCTTTCTGAAAACTGAATTTGTAATGTGATCCATTTCTGAATTATTTTTGTTTCTGTATGAGTTTGAGATTTGACATATGTGCAATGATTTAGAAACTGCATAAACAGAACTCCTGCAGTAGCGTTCAGTTCAATCACAGAGCCAAAACTAGCAAAACAGGGTCAACACTAGGGCAGATTATTAACTCCACATATTGATAGAGCTTGATCCCACAAAAAAAGTAAGATTATTTCGCAAAATGGTCAACTGATTAATCTAGCTGTTATCCACAAATGTTATGAGTTCAAAGTTTCCACAGCAATTTGAAGGTGGAGAAATCCATTTTGTTTTCCAAAGCCGATATGTAAATTCCCATTGGTGGAATAAATTCCTGTTGGGTTAATATTGTTATTCACAGGTGTGGCTGTTGTCATGCTCTTGCTGCAGCCATGATCACTTTTCATTGTGTCTTATCATGGCTGCTATGAGGGAAAAATCATCTGATTTTCCACTGAACTATACTAAAGAAAAATTAAAGTGGTAGCATAAGAATGCTAGAAATGTTGATGTAAAACCCACATGACAATATGATGAAGTGAATTCTTGCAGGTCCTTGCAGAATAAAATTGAACACTATGGCATTTCATTATTATTTTAACAATGAACAGTTGCAGAAGTTATTCAGTCAAAAGAGAAAATGCAAATAAAACAAAGTATGGAAAGAAGAAAGAAACAGTGATAAAGTACAGTGTATTCCATGACATGTAATGCATGACAAGGAGCCACTCATCATTATACAAGAATACTGTAATTTTACTTTTATCTAATCATGGGTTTACTTGGCTACGTGCAAACTTGTTGTGAAAAAGCAAAAAGATTTGATTGACAAGTACTATCTTTCATAAAACTATATTTAGTCCAGATAGCTATGGCTGTCAGACATCTGTGTATTGGTCTGATCAGGATTTACTAAAGCACACAATAGTTGTGTTTATTTTTGGTCTGTGGACCCAGAATATTCTTGAAGGACAGATCAAGGCTGTATAGGTAATAAGGTGATCAATGATGCAACAAAAAGATCAAGTTTAAAGTCAAAATTAAACTAAAATTCCCAGAACTATTACATTTCAGTTCTTCTAAAGGTTGATATGCTCCTCAGCCGTGTGTTCTTGTCATGGGCAGTGGAGCAATAAAAGTTGTTTGCAAGCCTTAGCTAGTGGGAGGCCTTCTGATCCATTGACACAGAACTAACATGTCAGCACAGTCAGATATCCTGACAAAGCTAGCAAGTAGACATCTTAATTATTTGTAGCTTAGGAGAAATGATATTAAATTGAGAATTACATTTGGCCATAATAGCACAAGATATAGAAGCAGATTAGGCCTTTGGCCCATTCCATTTGATCATGGCTGAGATATTTTCAAACCCAATCTCCTGTCTTCTCCTCCTAATCCCCATACTAATCAAGAATCTAACCATTTCTGTCTTAAAGATTCTCAATGATTTAGCCTCCACAGACTTCTGCAACAATGACATCCACAGATTCACCACCCCTTGGCTGAAGAAATTCCTCATCTCTGTTCTAAACTGTGATCCTTTCAGAGAGGCTGTGCTCTCGTGACCTAGTCTTTGTCATGAGTGGAAACATCTTCTCATGTCCACTCTATCCAGGCCTTTCAGTATTCCCCCTCACCCTCATGGAGAACAGACACAGAGTCCTCAAACAGCAAGGACTTCGTTCTAGAGATCATTCTCGTGAACCTCCCCTGGATCGCCTCCAATGCCAGCAGAGTGTTCCTTAGACATAGGGCCCAAAACTGTTCACAATATTTCAAATGCAGTCTGACCAGAGTCTTATACAGCTTCAGCAGCACAACCCTTCTCTTTATTCTAGACCATTTGGAATGAATGCTAACATTGCATTTGCCCTACTAACTGCCAATGAATGTGCATTTTAACCTTAAGAGAATCCTGAACTAGGACTCCCCAGTCCCTTTGTGCATCAGATTTTCAAAGCCTTTCCCCATTTGGAAAATTGACTACATCTATTCTTCTCTCCAAGTGCATAGCCTCACACTTTCCCTTACTGTATTCCATCTGTCACTTCTTTGCCCACTCTCCTATTCTGTCCAAGTCCTTCAGCAGCCTCCTAGCTTTGTCAACACTACCTGTCCCTCCACTTATATTTTTGTCATCTGGAAACTTAGCAATCATGCCTTCAGTTCCTTTGTCCAGATTGTAATTGCCTGACATGAATAGTTGTGGTCCCAAAACCAATCCCTGTAGAACTCCATTAGTCACCGGCTGCCATCCTGAAAAAGTCACCTTTATCCCCACCAAGCCTTCTGCCAGTCAGCCAATCTTATATCCAGGCCAGTATGTTGCCCCTAACCACATGGACTCATCTTAGAACATAGAACATAGAACATAGAACAGTACAGCACAGAACAGGCCCTTCAGCCCACCATGTTGTGCCGACCATTGATCCTCATGTATGCACCCTCAAATTTCTGTGACCATATGCATGTCCAGCAGTCTCTTAAATGACCCCAATGACCTTGCTTCCACAACTGCTGCTGGCAACGCATTCCATGTTCTCACAACTCTCTGTGTAAAGAACCCGCCTCTGACATCCCCTCTATAGTTTCCACCTACCAGCTTAAAACTATGACCCCTCGTGCTAGCCATTTCTGCCCTGGGAAATAGTCTCTGGCTATCAACTCTATCTATGCCTCTCATTATCTTGTATACCTCAATTAGGTCCCCTCTCCTCCTCCTTTTCTCCAATGAAAAGAGACCAAGCTCAGTCAACCTCTCTTCATAAGATAAGCCCTCCAGTCCAGGCAGCATCCTGGTAAACCTCCTCTGAACCCTCTCCAAAGCATCCACATCTTTCCTATAATAGGGCGACCAGAACTGGATGCAGTATTCCAAGTGTGGTCTAACCAAAGCTTTATAGAGCTGCAACGAGATCTCACGACTCTTAAACTCAATCCCCCTGTTAATGAAAGCCAAAACACCATATGCTTTCTTAACAACCCTGTCCACTTGGGTGGCCATTTTAAGGGATCTATGTATCTGCACACCAAGATCCCTCTGTTCCTCCACACTGCCAAGAATCCTATCCTTAATCCTGTACTCAGCTTTCAAATTCGACCTGCCAAAATGCATCACCTCGCATTTATCCAGGTTGAACTCCATCTGCCACCTCTCAGCCCATCTCTGCATCCTGTCAATGTCCCGCTGCAGCCTACAACAGCCCTCTATACTGTCAACGACACCTCCGACCTTTGTGTCGTCTGCAAACTTGCTGACCCATCCTTCAATCCCCTCATCCAAGTCATTAATAAAAATTACAAACAGTAGAGGCCCAAGGACAGAGCCCTGTGGAACCCCACTCACCACTGACTTCCAGGCAGAATATTTTCCTTCTACTACCACTCGCTGTCTTCTGTTGGCCAGCCAATTCTGTATCCAAGCAGCTAAGTTCCCCTGTATCCCATTCCTCCTGACCTTCTGAATGAGCCGACCATGGGGAACCTTATCAAATGCCTTACTGAAGTCCATATACACCACATCCACAGCTCAACCCTCATCAACTTTTCTAGTCTTATTGAGCAGCATCCCGTGCAACACCTTATTAAAGGCCTTCTGGAAATCCAAACAGCTCATGTCCAGTGGCTCTTCTTTGTCTAACTTACTCACTACCTCCTCAAAGAATTCAAACAGATTTGACGAATGTGACCTCCCCTTGAAGAAGCGATGCAGACTCAGCCCAATTTCCACACACTCTGCAATCTCATCCTTAATCTTCTAAAATCTTCTAAAATCTTACCAATGACCAGGATCAAGCTAAATGACCTACAATTTCCAGTCTTCTGCCTCCCTCCTTTTTAAACAGGAGTGTTACATTAGACATTTTCTCGTCTTCTGACACCATCTCTGACTCCAATGAATCCAAAAAGATCACCAATACCTCCACAATTTCCCAGCTATCTCATTCAGAATGCTGGGGTGTACTCCATCTGGTCCATGTGGTTTATCCATCTTCAGACCTCTCAATATTCTCAGCACTTTCTCTTCAGCAATGGCCACTGCACTCATCTTTGCCTCTGACTCTCTTGATGCTCGGGTATGCTACTAGTGTCTTCCCCCATGAAAACTGATGCAAAATACCTTTTCAGTCCCTCTGCAATTATTACGTCTCCAGCCTCATTTTCCAGTTGTCCAAAGTCCACTCTTTCATCTCATAAATTTTCTGTCTTTTTAAAAAAAATCTTGCAATCCTCTTTTACGATACTAGTTAGCTTATCCTCTTATTTCATCTTCTCCCCCTTTTGCTTTATTAATTGTCCTCTGCTGGCTTTTAAAGGCTTTCCAATGTTCTAGTTTCCCACTAATCCTCACCACATTGTAGGCATTATCTTTTGCATTACTGCTTCTCTTATTAGCCACGGTTGCCTCATCCTCCCTTTAGTACATTGATTACAGAATCTTGTTAGTTGTCAACATTGATGTAATGTTGATTCATGCTTAATTCAAGTGAAGGTTCAATGTATTGAAGGCAAGTATAAAGAGACAATGTAGTATAAAGGCTGCAAAAACAACGTCCTTGTTTCACAGAACAACACATGTCAGATGAATGCTATGGTCTTGATCATTTTTCATTCCTTGCGCAATTACCATAACATACAATTTATAAGTTCCACTGCTCTCCATTATTTATACCTTCCTTCATGTTTACTGTTATAATCTTAAAAAGAATATTTTATGCCAATATAATAATAAGGTATTTCTTTGGGAAAAATCTCCTGGCTGTGCTATCTTGTAGCATGAAACTTGAAAAGGCATATCATAGACGGTAAGTATTTGCTGTCACCAGTAATTGCTTTCTGTTTCTTTGGGATTTCTTCTGATATTATAGCAGCAAGTTGGGGAACACATGTCAAACTTGTACTTCATAAAGGTGTATCTTTCTGTCATCTTCTGTATCACTCCACTTTACTGCTCGTTTATCTCTGTATGATGTGGAGGTGTTGGTCTTGGACTGGGGTGTACAAGGTCATAAATCACACAACATCAGGTTATAGTGAAAACACAAGCTTTCAGAATCTTAATCCTTCTTCTGGTGTCAGTGAGAGGGGTAGTATCAGACACACAATTTATAAGTAAAAGATCAAAGGGTCACACGACTGATGAGGATGTACTAAACAAACCCAAGATGCCATTAAATCTTTAATCAGCTAGAAGGCTTTAATTGGTTAATATATGCATGTAAATCCTAGAATTCCATTCAAGTGACTGTCCTGAGAGAACTGTAAGTTTTATCAGTATAAAGAAGAGGTCACATTTTAGGTCAGACAATGCCCGTTAGGTGAGAGATGTAGTAAGAACTGCCAATGCTAGAGTCAGAGATTATACAGTGTGGTGCTGAAGGAATATAGCAGGCCAGGCAGCAGAGGAGGAGGAAAACTGGCGTTCTGGGTCGGGACACATTTTTTCTGAAGAAGGGTCCTGACACGAAACATCAGCTTTCCTGCTCCTCTGATGCTGCCTAGCCTGCTGAGTTCTTCCAGCTCCACACTGTGTTATGTTAGGTGTGAGATCTTGTTTAGAATTTGTTTGTGAGACAAACTGGCTTTATTTCTATAGTAGGAATTTATGAAGCGCCACATTGACTGACTGTCTATAAATTGCGTGCTTTTTGAACAAAATAGAATGTATCTGTAAATACAAATTCACCCATAGATTCACAAGTGTGTGTGAGAGAGAGGGAGAGTGACCCTGTTGTGCATAAGTGTGTGTGCAAGAGAGAGGGAGAGTGTGTGTGAGGGAGGGAGAGTGCGTGTGTGTGAGAGGGAGAGTGTGTACGTGTGAGAGGGAAAGAGTGTGTGTGAGAAAGGAAGAGTGTGTGCGTCTGTATGAGTGTGTGAGAGAGGGAGAATGAGTGATTGTGTGTGTGTGTGTGTGTGTGTGTGTGTGTGTGTGTGTGTGAGAGAGAGAGCGACAGAGAGAGAGTGTGTGTGTGTTTATGAGAGAGAGACAGTGTGTGAGAGAGGGAGGGTGTGTGTGTGAGAGGGAGAGTATGTATGCGTTTGCATCTGTATATCTGTGTGTGAGAAAGAGGAGAGTCAGTATGTGTGTGTATGAGAGGAAGAGGGAGTGTGTGTTTGTGTGTGTGCGCATCTGTATGTATGTGAGAGAGAAGGAGAGTCAATGAATGTGTTTGTGTGTGTGAGACAGAGAGAGAGCAAGAGTCAGTGAGTGTGTGTGTGTGTGAGAGAGAGAGTGCATGTGTGTATGAGGTAGAGTGTGTATGTGTGTGTGAGAGAGAGGCGGAGTGAGGGTGTATGTGTTTGTGTGAAAAAGAGGGAGATTGTGTGTGAGAGAGGGAGAGTGTGTGAGTGAGGGGGAGAGTGCATACATATGAGTGTGTGAGAGACACAGAGAGGGAGAATGCATCTGTGTGTGTGAGAGAGAGAGAGAGAGAGAGAATGAGTATGCATGTGTGTGAGAGGGAGAGAGGCAGAGTGAGGGTGTGTGTGTGTCTGTGTGAAAGACAGGGAAAGTGTGCGTGTGAGAGGGAGAGAATATGTGACAGAGGGAGAGAATATGTGACAGAGGGAGAGTGTGTGTGTGGGAGGGCATGGAGGAGATTCAGTGTCTGTATGTGTGTGTGAGAGAGGGAGTGTCAGTGTGTGTGTGTGTGTGCGCGTGAGAGAGAAAGAGAGAGAGAGGGGGAGAGGGAGAGTCACTGAGTGCGTGTGTATGTATACGAGAGAGTGTGTGTGAGACAGATGGAGTGTATGTGTGAAAGGGAGATTGTGTGTGTGTGTGTGTGTGTGTGTGTGAGAGAGAGAGAGAGAAAGAGAGACAGAGAGTGTATGTGTGTGAGAGAGTGGAAAAGTAAGTGTGTATGTGAGAGAGAAAGAGAGAGAGAGTGTGAGTATGTGTATGTGTGACAGTGTGTGTGTGAGAGGGAGAGAGGGAGGGTCTGTGTGTGAGAGGCAGGGTGTGTGTGAGAGGGAGAGTGTGTATGTGTTTGCGTCTGTATGTCAGTGCGTGAGAGGGATGAGAGTCAGTGACTGTGTGAGAGAGAGAGAGGGAGAGTGTGTGTGCAAGGAGGGAGACTGAGTGTGTGTGTGTGTCTGTCTGTCTACATGTGTGTATGAAAGAGAGAGAGATGGAGAGTGTGTGTGGGTGAGAGAGAGAGGGAGAGTTAGTGTGTGTCTGTATGTGTATGTGAGAGAGAGAGGGAGAGTCCGTGAGTGCATGAGAGAGAGGGAGAGTGTGTGTGTGAGAGAGAAAGAGTCAATCTGTGTGTGTGAGAGAAAGAGAGGGAGAATGTGAGTTTCTGAGAGACAGTGTGTGTGGATATATGAGAGATAGAGGGGAGAGGGACAGTCAACGAGTGTGTGCGTATGTATATATGTATGTATGAGAGGGAGGGGGGAGAAAGTGTGTTTGTGTGAAAGCGGGAGTGTGTGTGGGTGTGTGAGAGAGAGGGAGACTCAGTGAGTGTGTCTGTGTGTGAGAGAGAGACAGAGAAGGTGTGTGTGTGTGTGTGTGTGTGTGTGTGTGTGTGTTTTGTGTGTGTGTGTGTGTGTGTGTGTGTGTGTGTGTGTGTGTGTGTGTGTGTGAGAGAGAGAGAGAGAGAGAGAGAGAGAGAGAGCGCGAATGTAGTGTTTCTGTGTGTGAGAAAGAGAGAATATAGTGTGTGGAGTTTACCTGGAGTGCGACATGAGCCCAAGATCCCAGTTGAGGCTGTGCACATGGGTACCGATCCTGGCTATCAATCTCTGCTCAGCGACTCTGTTCATGTGTATTGTGAAATCTGCCTTGGAGGACATTTACCCAAAGATCCGAGCTGAATGTCCTTGATCGCTGAAGTGTTCCCCCAATGGAAGGAACATTCCTGTCTTGTGATTGTTGCGCAATGTCCATCCATCCATTGTCTAGTGTTTGTATGGTTTCGCCAATAATACTATGTCTTGGGGCATTCTTGCCTGCAACATATGAGAAAAACAAAGTTGGTCGAGTCACATGAGTGACAAGGTATCCACCTTGTACATGGTGGGTGGTGATCCCACGTGTGATGGTAGTGTCCATGTTGAAGATCAGACATGTCTTGCAGAAGCAGCCATGACAGGGTTGTACATTGTGCTGATCAATGTTGTCCTGAAGGTTGGGTGGTTTGCAGCAAGCAATGGTTGTTTAAGGTTTGGCGGTTGTTTGAAGGCAAGAGGTGGAGGCATGGGGAAGATCTTGGCAAGGTGCTCATCGTCATCGATAATGTGTTGAAGGCTGCGAAGAACGTGGCACAGTTTTTCCACTCCCAGGTAGTACTGGATAACGAAGGGTACCCTATCGGATGTATCCCCTGTCTGTCTTTTGAGGAGGCCATTATGGTTTTTTGCCGTGGTGCACTGGAACTGGCAATTGGTAAGTTGAGCATCATATCCTGTTCCTTCAACATCTTCAGGTGTCTGTCTCGTTTCTCCTCATCCGACAGATCCTGTGCATTTGTGGGGCTTGTTTGTAGGGGATGGCTGTTTAGTATGTTTAGGGTGGAAGCTGGAGAAATGTATCATCATGAGGTTTTCCATGGTCTTATTGGGGTGGCACAGTGGCTCAGTGGTTAGCACTGCAGCCTCACAACACAAGGGACCCAGTTTCGATTCCAGCCTCGGGCGACTGTCTGTGTAGAGTTTGCACATTCTCCCTGTGTCTGCGTGGGTTTCCTCTGGGTGCTCCGGTTTCCTCCCACAGTCCAAAATTGCCTGCGGTGTTCAGGGGTGAGTGGGTTATAGGGGGGAAGGTCTGGATGGGACGTTTCAAGTGGCAGTGTGGACTTGTTGGGCCGAAGGGCCTGTTTCCACACTGGAGGGAATCTAATTTTATGGTAGAGTGATGTACAAAGGTGTCTATCCTTGATGGAGATGTGTGTATCGAAGAATGAGACTGATTCTAAAGAGTAGACCGTGGAAGTCTGATGGTGGGATGAAACTTGTTGATGTCGCTATGTAGTTGTTTCAGTGATTCCTCGTCACGAGTCCAGAGGAAGAAATACCGTCAATGTATCTGGTGTGTAGTGTTGGTTGGAGGTTCTGTGCAGCAAAGACGTCTTGTTTGAACCTGTGCATGAAAATGTTGGCATATTGGGAAGCAAGTTTGGTCCCCATGGCTGTTCTGTGAATCTGGATTAAGAACTGGTTGTCGAAGGTGAAGATGTTGTCTTCGAGGATGAAGTGAATGAGTTTTAGTATGGCATCTGGACATTGGCAGTTGGTATTGAGTACTGAGGCTGTTGCAGCGATGCCGTTGTCATGGAGGATGCTGATGTAGAGTGCATAAATGTCCATTGTGAGGAAGAATGTTCCTGAATGGAGTGGTCTGAGGGTGCTGAGTTTCTTTTAGAAATCTGTGGTGTTGCAACAGAAGCTAGGGGTTTCTTGTGCAATAAGTTTCAAGATGTACTCGATATATGCATGGAGGTTCTCACATATGGTCTCATTGCCTGATACGATGAGATGTTCACACACTCACTTACACAAGCACACTCTCACGTTTATACACACACATGTAGACACACTCGCACAGACTCTCTCTCATACACAGACTCTCTCTCTCTCTCTCTCTCTCTCTCACACACACACACACACACACACACACACACGAATCTGTGGGTGAATGTGTATTTTCAGTTACATTCTATTTTGTTTAAAAAGCACACAATTTATTGACAGTCAGTCAATGTAGCATTTTGTAAATTCCTACTTTAGAAATAAAACCAGTGTGACTCCAAACCCGCACCTTGTTATCTCAGATTCTAAACCAGGTCTCACCCCGAACATGCATGACCTGACCTAAAATGTTGCCTCTTCTTTACATTGATAAACCCTTTAGTTCTCTCAGGACTGTCACTTCAAAGAAATTCTGGGTTTACATACACATATTACCCAATTAAAGCCTTCCAACTGATTAAAGATTTAACATCATCTTAGGTTTGTTTAGTACATCCTCATCAGTCGTGTGACCCTTTGATCTTTTACTTATAAATTCTGTGTCTGATACTACCCCTCTCACGAACACCTGAAGAAGGATTAAGACTCCGAAAGCTTGTGTTTTCAAATAAACCTGTTGGACTATAACCTGGTGTCGTGTGATTTCTGACTTTATCTCTGTGTCATATCTCTTTGTCAAGCACTGATAGTTCATGACACATAATGGTGAATTATCATGGACATGAGCACTGATGAAAGAAATCAAGCAATGAAATGCCAAGGTAACAAGGTGTAGAGCTGGATGAACACAGCAGCCAGGCAGCATCTTAGGAGCAGGAAAGCTGATGTTTCGGGCCTAGACCGCCATTGAAATGCCATTTGCTTATTCCAAAAATTCAATTATTCTGAAATTGAACAGTTAAACAATAAATTACTGTAGCAAATTCAATTAAAAATCAATGCATTTTTTAAAAAAAAAGTTATTGGGACACTGTGCAAACCACTACTTATTAGTCATCCTTAGCTAACCTGAGGAAAGCCATGATCAGGCCACAATCTTGAACTGATCCTGTGTGTGGGAAATGTTTCTCCACAATGGTAAAATGGGGACTATTTGAGGATGATATTCCTATTATTTGCACGAATTCACATCAAACTTTTAGACCATTTCACTCCAGCCGATGTTAGGCATTCACTGGCATTGTACCTCTATGCCATATGCCTTTTTATCAAACAAAGGTATACTCAATGACATTATCAACATTACCACCTTCTAAATTCCTTCATGAATGCAGGTAATGACTTCCAGAAACAAAGTTTGCCAATTTAAACAAGCACAGATTTCATTACAACATTCAAATTACACTCCTAAACCCATTTTCAGAGATTTTACATTCGTGCACGTTAATCAAAGCTTGGATTACCATGAAGTAGAGTGAGGAGAAGCAGGGATAATCCTCTTTTATATAATTAGTACAGCCAGACCCTCCCCTTAATTTACCTGTGTATCTTGGTGAGCTAGCTGAAATTACTAGTCTTCCGACTGGCAAGTTTTATTAGGGTACCCAAGTAACAACCTGCAACTTATGGTAATCGTGATAATGAGGCCCAAAGACAAACTCAGAGTTTTCTTAGACCTCTCTGGTTTAGTACATACTGATTGCATGCCACACAGATCATGTCCAATTTCTGTTTCCAATGAGCATGTTCCTTTCTAAAATACGGAATGATGCGCTGCAAGAGGTCAGCAAGCAGAATGAGGACAATCAATGAAAAATACAGAAAGAAGGGAAAAGAGCTGAATAAAATGGCAATTGTTGAGCAGATTGAAGCATAGTGGCAGAGACGAAGCTAAATGTTGTTGCAAAATTTGGTGACATGTATGAAAATGTTTTTTCTTGAATTGTATTAACATTCCAAACCTGAGTGTAACAAGAAATTGAAGATGAAATTGGTCTTTCTAAATGCATAGAATGGCTATAATTGACACCATTGGAAATGAAAGGTGATAACACAGCTAGAATTGATGGATTTATATAAAGTTTCATATGACACATACACATGGCATTTATTGGAGGTGTTGACACTTCTGTGGCTTTGTGTGCTTGCTAAGTTCTCCTAGGTGTGATGGAACATGAGTAAGCTGTGATGTGTGAGCTACTGAGTGCTGTATTCCCCTTTCTGTTTGAAGTGTGAATTGTGACAGATGTGTGAGATGCAGTATTACTACGTTGCTGTGCATCCAATTCGGGTAACTGCAACGAATTGACAGACAGTGACTGGACATCAAGCATGTGATAGAGATGTCCATCATTTAAGGGAGTATATGATAGTCCTGTATGGTGTCAAACCACTATGGTACAGTCATGGGAACGTGAAGCATTTAGTAGATAGTGACACATATTCTGGCAAACTGCAATTAATTATTCAACCTCTTGTGGCAATGCATCCATTGATGCCTCCAGGATGATTGTGCACTGCACCTCCCCCTCAGCTACCTCCACCCATATTGAAAGACCCTCAACAGGTAAAGGCCTCTAAGCAATAGATCACCAGAGAATTGCTGCAGTGGTCATGTTGTAAGACTCAGGGAGATATGCCTCCACCTCAGCTGTGGATGTCAAGGTAACACTAAAGCAAATGTTAGACAATGTAAGTTTGCTCACTTGAAGAGGCATCAGGCTTCTCCATCTCCCCACCGGCAACTCCTCACCCTTTTCTACTTGAGGTTATGTAGGGTGCAACAGGCCAAGAAGATTCAGTGTCGTACCTACTATATTGGTTCACCTGAGTGGCCCAGCAGTGGAACCTCATCCTTGACAGCTCGATGGCCTATTGTATTGTTGTCCTACTTGAGGCATGAGTGGCATTGTACTGCTCTATTGCTGGACTTTGTGGATTCTACATAGATGTCATGAATGAGGTGGATATTTCCTGTCAGCGAGGAGCTACCCCTCCAGTTTTAATACTGAGTTGAGGGAGTAAGGAGTAAGAGTGATGAGAGCTTTGCCAATGAACACAACTGAGGGATTCATTTGCAGAGATCACACTGAGACAGTGAAAGCCCTTGCAGTTTATGAAGGCCACTGGATGATCCCAGGTTACTCTCAATGGCATATATGCAGAGTCAACTGTCCTCTGTATCCGTGGAAACACAGTTATGGAGCTGGATCGATAGGTCTGGTTCCCCAGCCCTTCCAGAGTAAGTACAGAATCTCACAAAATCTGCTCATAACAGGGTGTGATGAATTATTTGTGCTTGAGTAACCACAAGATATCGTACATGTTCTGATAGAGAATAATCTGTGGCACAGAAATTCAATGATAATGGGAACTGCAGATGTTGGAGAATCAAAAATAACAAAGTGTGAAGCTAATGAGGTAGGGCCTGTGAAGAGGATGAACACAGCAGGCCAAGTAGCATCTCAGGAGCACAAAAGCTGACGTTTCGGGCCTGGACCCTTCATCAGAGAGGGGGATGGGGAGAGGGAACTGGAATAAATAGGGAGAGAGGGGGAGGCGGGCCGAAGATGGAGAGAAAAGAAGATAGAACATAGAACATTACAGCACAGTACAGGCCCTTTGGCCCTCTATGTTGTGCCAACCTGTCAATCCGATCTCAAGCCCATCAAACCTACACTATTCCATGTACGACCATATGCTTATCCAATGACGACTTAAATGTACCTAAAGTTGGCGAATCTACTACTGTTGCAGGCAAAGCATTCCATTCCCTAACTACTCTCTGAGTAAAGAAACTACCTCTGACATCTGTCTCACCCCTCAATCTTTCATCTTTCACCCCTCAATTTAAAGCTATGCCCCTTTGTGCTCGCCATCACCATCCTAGGAAAAAGGATCTCCCTATCTACCCTATCTAACCCTCTGATTATTTTATGTTTCAATTAAGTCACCTCTCAACCTTCTTCTCTCTAATGAAAACAGCCTCAAATCCCTCAGCCTTTCCTCGTAAGACCTTCCTTCCATACAGGCAACATCCTAGTAAATCTCCTCTGCACCCTTTCCAAAGCTTCCACATCCTTCTTATAATGCAGTGACCAGAACTGTACACAATACTCCAAGTGCGGCCACACCAGAGTTTTGTACAGCTTCATCATAACCTCTTGGTTCCGGAACTCGATCCCTCTATTAATAAAAGCTAAAACACTGTATGCCTTCTTAACAGCCCTGTCAACCTGGGTGGCAACTTTCAAGGATCTGTGTACATGGACACCGAGATCTTTATGCTCATCTACACGACGAAGAATCTTACCATTAGCCCTGTACTTTGCCTTCTGGTTAATCCTACCAAAGTGCATCACCTCACACTTGTGTGCATTAAACTCCATTTGCCACCTCTCAGCCTAGCTCTGCAGCTTATCTATGTCTCTCTGCAACCTACAGCATCCTGCAAATTTACTAACCCATAGGTGGAGAGGAGAGTATAGGTGGGGAGGTAGGGAGGGGATAGGTCAGTCCAGGGAAGACGGCCAGGTCAAGGAGGCGGGATGAGGTAGTAGGTAGGAAATGGAGGTGTGGCTTGAGGTGGGACGAAGGGATGGGTGAGAGGAAGAACAGGTTAGGGAAGCGAAGATGGGCTCGGCTGGTTTTGGGATGCAGTGGGGGTAGGGACGAGCTGGGCTGGTTTTGGGATGCAGTGGGGGAAGGGGAGATTTTGAAGCTTGTGAAGTCCACATTGATACCATTGGGCTGCAGAGTTCCCAAGCGGAATATGAGTTGCTGTTCCTGCAACCTTCGGGTGGCATCATTGTGGCACTACAGGAGGCCCATGATGGACATGTTGTCTGAGGAATGGGAGGGGGAGTTAAAATGGTTCGCGACTGGGAGGTGCAATTGTTTATTGCGAACCGAACGGAGGTGTTCTGCAAAGGGGTCCCCAAGCCTCCGCTTGGTTTCCCCCATGTAGAGGAAGCCACACTGGGTACGATGGATACAGTATACCACATTGGCAGATGTGCAGGTGAACATCTGCTGAGTATGGAAAGTCATCTTGGGGCCTGGGATGGGGGTGTGGGAGGAGGTGTGAGGGCAAGTGTAGCACTTCCTGCGGTTGCAGGGGAAGGTGCCGGGTGTGGGGGGGTTGGAGGGGAGTGTGGAGCGGACAGGGGAGTCACGGACAGAGTGGTCTCTCTGGAAGGCAGACAACGGTGGGGATGGAAAAATTGCTTGGGTGGTGGGGTTGGATTGTAGATGGCGGAAACGTCGGAGGATGATGTGTTGTATCCGGAGGTTGGTAGGGTGGTGTGTGAGACCAAGGGGGATCCTCTTGGGGCGGTTGTGGTGGGAGCGGGATGTGAGGGATGTGTTGCGGGAAATGCGGGAGACACGGTCAAGGGTGTTCTCGACCACTGCGGGGGAAAAGTTGCGGTCCTTGAACAATGTGGACATCTGGGATGTGCGGGAGTGGAATGCCTCATCCTGGGAGCAGATGTGGCGGAGGCGGCGGAATTGGGAATAGGGGATGGAACTTTTGCAGGAGGGTGGGTGGGAGTAGGTGTATTCTAGGTAGCTGTGGATGTCAGTGGGCTTGAAATGGACATCAGTTTCTAGCTGGTTACCTGAGATGGAGACTGAGGTCCAGGAAGGTGAGGGATGTGTTGGAGATGGCCCAGGTTTACTTGAGGTTGGGGTGGAAGGTGTTGGTGAATAAACTGTTCGAGCTCCTCTGTGGAGCAAGAGGCGGTGCCGATACAGTCAACATTGTAACGGAGGAAGAGGTGGGGTTTGGGGCCTGTGTAAATGCTGAAGGGGGACTGTTCCACGTAACCTACAAAGTGTCAGGCATAGCTTGGGCCCATGCCAGTGCCCATGGCAACCCCCTTTGTCTGTAGGAATTGGGAGGAATCGAAAGAGAAGTTGTTGAGGGTGAAGACGAGTTCGGCTAGGCGGATGAGGGTGTCGGTGGAGGGGGAATCTCCCCTTCCCCCACTGCATCCCAAAACCAGCCCAGCTCATCCCCTGCCCCCACTGCGTCCCAAAACCAGCCCAGCCTGTCTCCGCTTCCCTAGCCTATTCTTCCTCTCACCCACGCCTTCCTCACACCTCAAGTCGCACCTCCATTTCCTACCTACTACCTCATCCCGCCTCCTTGACCTGTCCGTCTTCCTCGGATTGACCTATCCCCTCCCTACCTCCCCACCTATACTCTCCGCTCCACCTATCTTCTTTTCTCTCCATCTTCGGTTCGCCTACCCCTCTCTCCCTATTTATTGCAGAACCCTCTCCCCATCCCCCTCTCTGATGAAGGGTCTAGGCCCGAAACGTCAGCTTTTGTGCTCCTGAGATGCTGCTTGGCCTGCTGTGTTCATCCAGCTTCACACTTTGTTATCTTAGCACAGAAATTCAATGCAGCATGCAGGACAGCTTCAGACCAATAGCACTTGACCTGGTACATTTCAAATACGGCACGGGCACATGGAATCCTAGAAGGTTCCGGCAGTGGCAAGTATTTCCAGCTCTGGCAAGCAGTGTGCCATATAGATGTGGTACCTACCTAATGAAGGCAAGATTTTGGAGGATATCATGAGAAAAAATGTCAGTTCTCATGGACAGAAACCCTGCACGAAACTTCCCAAAATTGACACTTAGTTGATTTCTGGTCACATTTAGACCAAAATACTTTTATAATGAGTATAGAAGCTTTAGTTAAGCTTCACGTAACCAAAACATGGAGGTAGAGATAACTTGTAATGTTAGCTTCACATTTGAAACAATATAGATCAACAGATTAGCTTGCACTGAATACAAGAACACAAGAAACACTGGAATTTAACAAATCTGCAGATGGAATTTTTAAGTTTTTTAAGACAATCCTGATTAATGTCTGGAGAATTAATACAATGAATGTTTTCAACACAAACATAAAATAATGGGAAGTCAAACCAGGACAATCAGTGTCTGTGGCCAGAACTGACAGTCAATGATCCATGCTCTTCATTCACTTCTTTAATTTCCTTTTATAGCATTTTAATTGAAATAAAAAGGATTTCCGGATAGAGTTCTGGATGGCTGACTTTTGCAGGAACCACATTTTGTTTTAAGTTTTTTTTAATGGCGTGTTCATGGTTTTTGTTGACATCACCCATTGTTCTAGTGAAGCATTAGTTGGGTACACATTACAGAATAGATCTTCAGTCTTCAAAGACAGCAGAGGTTTGGAGCAAAACACATAAAAACACTTTGTTATCTGGTTAATATTATATACCGCTTATATAGCATAATATGGTACTTTAAAACAAATGAGAAACTCAAACCAATTTTTCATCTCTCCTTGATTCCTAATACAGAGTCGCTTGTGATGGCAGAGCTGCAATCTCATTAAAAGATCTTACGAACATTCTTTTCTTTCACAGGTGTGACCTGGATTCAGTAAAATATTAACTTTCCCCAGTGTAAATAAAGTGGAAACTGCCCAGCTGCACCTGTTGTTTGCGTGGAATACTTGGCAACAACAAGTAGAATTGGACCATGAAAAGAGGTGTATCCCAAACAGGAGTTTTTGAAAGGTGGTGAGTCATAAGAAAATGATGAATTAAGACAAAGTGACTGAGACCAGCTGTAATTCGGTCTGTGGGCTGGGGTATAGAAATGGAGATGAAGTTGCCCTCGTATTATTTTGCGCTTAATTATTCAAGCATACACCCTACGCACTTGTCAGAGCTTCCAGGGAGGGAGCAATAATGTACATTCTAGGCCTGGCATTGGCAAACAGGAAGACAACTGAGGTAAACACAGATAGGAAAGTAATTGTTCAATGCAATCATTGGGTGACATTAGCTTTGTAATTCATTTTCATGGGATGACAGATAATTGCAGTGAAGGAAACATTCCATCACTGAAAGGTACAGTTTCATCTTACTTGAAAAAGGTACTGTTTGTTAAAAGATAAAATCTCCAGACTAAATGAAAATATGAAACAAAATAAAAGCAATGTTCTCTGTGGCATGGAAAAATTCAGAACAATACCTGTCCTACAGCATTTCAGTTGATAAACATGCACATTTTCACTGTATTATGAGTGATGGTGCCAGTTCCAGGAATCCCAAGAAGTCCCAGCAGTGACCAGCGCTTCCATCTGCAGCAAGTGGGAGAATACAAATGGGGTACTACAAGGTTTAGTATGCAAATAATGCATTTCTCAATTGGACGCTCGGCCTTTGAACGAGACAGTCTTCCTGGGAATCTGCAAGCAAGCCTGCAAGTCAGTTGTCATGCTTCCCACATGGGAAGGCCCCTGCATGCTGCTGAGTTAACATTATGATGGTGGAAAGAAGTCTTTAAGTGGCACTGATTAGCTACTTGAAGACGTCAACTGGGCAGCAACGTGGGAAGGTCATTCATAGGTCCACTCTTGCTGGACTTAATGGGAGCGAAGGCAAGGACATAGCAGAGTACCCACCATCACCGCAAAAACACAGTGGCTACAAAGGCAGGTCAGAAGCTCAGAATACAGTGGCAAGTAACTCATTTCCTGACTCCCCAAAGCCTGTCCACTATCTACATGGCACAAGTAAGGGGTGTGATGGAGTAATCCCCACTTGCGTAGATGAGTGCATCTCCAACAACACCATCCAAGTCAAAGCAGCCTGCTTGATTGGCATGATGTCCACAAGTATCCATTCTCTCCTCCACTGACGCTCAGTAGCAGTAGTGTGTACTATCTGCAAGGTGCACTGCAGAAATTTACTCCAGATCATCACACAGTACCTCTCAGACCCATGATCACTTCCATCTAGAAGGACAAGGGCAGCAGATACATGGGAACATCACCACCTGCAATCCACTCACCATCCTGACTTGGAAGTATATTGCCATTCCTTCACTGTTGCTGGGTCAAAATTCTGGAATCTCCTCCCTAATGGCATTGCGGGTCAACCCACAGCAGGTGGGCCGCAGCAGTTCAAGAAGGCAGCTTACCACCACCTTCTCAAGGACAACCAGGGATAGGTAATAAATGCTGATCAGCCAGCAATGCTCACAACCCACAAATGAATGTTAAGAAAATCAACTTGCCCACGTAACCAAATGGCTCCATGTCATCCTACACATCACAGCAAAGGGCGGAAGACTGAGCTGTGCATATAGAAACCTGCAGCGTAAACTTTGTGTGGCAAAAACATATGCTTTTAATTCCACCAGCAAATGTAACAGATTATGACAGCAGGTGAACCCGTCACCTGCAATTCCTTTTAGTCACCCTTTCACACTGGTTGGGTAAGCTTCTTTTGTGTGAGATGGTTGCCAGAATTGCCAGCATTAATGTTCACTCATCTCTATCCTCTGTAGCACTTCTCCACAAACAAGTACCTAAGATAAGGTTTCATTGATCTATGCAAATTAGATACATTGCTGATAATCCCAGAACCTCCAGCTAGTTTAGCACTAACAACACCATTATTTCCAACATTGCTTAATCAGCATTGCAACCTGACAGCCTTAGAGTCAAGACTGTTATGCATTTGGCAAAGATAATGAAGGTCATTTACTGGCCAGTCTATGTTCTTCTGGATGCTGAGTATATGTCTTGTCTTTTTATTTGAAAAAGATAATGTTGCATAAAGCCACATAGGAATAAACAGGACTCATGGCGGAATTCCAACTTCTTAATTATTATAAGAAGATATCTCTTCCATTGTTTGTTTTGGTGCAGTTGACACATAAGATGATAAATCTGCCAACAGACATGCGGAGGAGGCCATGCCATTTCACCTAAATACATCAAGTACCCTCAAATATGTAGCCAGCTGCTCAGATCTACCCAACTTGGAGGAAATAAACAGAAATGATCAAAATGGAGTACCTGCTGAAGTACACAACATAGGTGAAAAATATTAAGTGGAGGTCACTGAAGAATGAGAACAAAATGAATGCCAGAGCTTGTCCAGACATATCATAGAGACCAATGATTCAAACTGTTGATACAGGCAAACTCAAAAGTAAAAAGAAATGTTTCTTTCTTGTTTGTGTTTTAAATTGTTGAAAATGCCTAGTAACATGTCAGAACCCATGTATAAGTGCTACTTCAATATGTTTGCAATCTTGTCCTAAAATCTTTGAGGTTACAATCCTGATAATTATGATTAATGGCATTGTATACACGTGAGCAATGATTGATCTCACGTAAAAGGTGATGCCTGACATTTGGTCAAAAAGTATTTCATTTTGCGTATACCTCACGAACAGGTCAATCCCCAATTTTTGGCAAAACAATTGAAACGTTTCTTACTTGCCACCTGCTCAGCACTGGACTCAAACTTGTCAACTGCAAACCTTCTTGACAGAATCATAGACTAACAGCTGATCCATTCCTCAAATCTATGCTTGTCAACATGGATATAAAGGTTATCATTTCTCTAGTAGGTGCTGCATTCCCACCAGTACTGATTTTTAGTTTGACAACAGGACATCAAGAAGGAATGGCAGATAGATTCACAAATGAGAGCAAACTCAAAGACATTGGGATTGCAAAATAGATAATGGTGCAGCTTTAAGAAAATTCAAGACATTGTAAAAGAATGTCATTGTTGGAGTAAACTCCTCAGGCAGATGCCAAAGAATAATTGAGCCAACAGAAGAAAGCCAAGTACATGGGTGCAGTTGGTAAAAATGGACAAAGTGGTAAAAATACGTAAAGGAACTCAGTTTCTTGATGATATATTTGAATCTTTGCACTGAAACAAACAAAAACATTAAGCATTGCAAATTTCAAAGCTTGTCCTGGATGGACCATATTGAGCAATAGGAACAATTTTGTAGTAGAGTACTAATGTTGGCGGGGGGGGGGCGGGGGGGGTTGTGCATGGTAGCTCAGGGGTGAGCACTGCTGCCTCATAGCACCAGGGACCCAGGTTTAATTCAACCCTCAGGTGACTGTCTGTGTGAAGTTTGCACATTCTTACTATGACTACTATGACTATGACTACATGGATTCCCTCCACATTCTCCGGCTTCCTAGCACAGTCCAATGATGTGCAGGTTAGGTGGACTGGCCGTGCTAAATTGCCCATAGTGGCCAGGGATGTGCAGGCTAGGGGAAACAGGGATAGGATAGGGGTGTGGGTCTGGGTCAGAGGGTCAGTGTACACTCAATGGGCTGAATGGCCTCTTCCACACTAATGTGATTTTAGTGCCTATATAAGACTAAAACATCACAGTAACTCCTAGCAGAACATAACAGACCTATCACATTTAAAGGTTGTGATCAAACATTAACAAAAAGAGTGAATAGAGATTGGCCTGTGTTGGGAACATGGATGAGGGTCCCATGAATTTTCACATATCAGCAAGTCAAAAGGTGACCAGATTTAGAGAGAAAACAGTATTGGCCATGAAAAGAATAGATTAACAGCTCCGCGATTTGACATGACAAACCTTAAGCTAAAATGATACTGGAGAGAAAGTAAAAAATCTCCCTGAACAGCAATTCCCAAAATGAGTTGGCCTCAATGTTCATGATAATTGATGAATGGATGAAGGTGGCTTCAAAAATGGTAGGGTACAATCTGGGGCTTCTGAACAGGGGGCTTACATAAGAGAAAAGTCTTATCTGAGACATGTTCAATTACATTTTGTTTATGATGTTCTGCTAAATTTAGATTGTACTGATATTACAGGGATTCTCATGGTCCAACTATTCTTATTCAATCAGTGGACAGCTCTCTAAACAAAAACTTCAAGGCTACTTCAGGAACTTCATGAGAAAAATGTAGACTCACTGGATATTGGGTTGATCGAAGACAGTGCCTCAGGAAGACAGCCATCAGGCCCTTATGTTAGCACCTTACATGTCCAACTGTGAAGTCTGGATGGGATTCAGAATGCAGATCGTTGGCAAATCATTCAAGAAGTTTGGGATGTTTAATGTAATGATGGCACAGAAGATTATGGTCAATAACAACGTGAAATCTGATTATGATGACATTGATGAGCCATATGATATCACCATTGCAGAAACAGATTGGGATGAGTTATTGGTTTTGAAGACAAGAAGATGGATGATGTTATGGATTTTAAGACACGTGCTCTGAAAGCATTTGCTTTTGATGCACTTTACATATTTCATGAAAATAATGAACAAAAATTAATGTCTGTCTTCATGGAGATTGCTAATTAATTAAAAATGAACAATAAAATATTTCTGGCTCCTCTCCAACACTGTGGAGGTGTAATTGTTGAGAATAGTCTCTAACGTCGCAGCTGTAATAATGAAGTGGTAAACTATAACCTCATCAGAAATGTTACTCATGTACTCCCTACCACTTAACTAAAAAAAATTGACCTGTAACCAAACTTTTCCACAAATACACATGATATATTTAATGCAAACCCAGTCACAGATTGCAGAGTTAATGGAAATCTATATAATTTACATGAATCAGTGTGCCACTTTGGTTGCATCTTAGGTACCACCTTGTGGAGAATGGTTTCAGAAAAGAGGTCAACAATGATTAAATGGTCCTAGGAAATGGGCAAATGTCACTTATGCTCATCCTTTCCCCCCTCTGGATCTGGTAGAATGCTGCCCAAGAAAAAAGCAGGTCCACAGACCAATTTTTATTTTTTCTGAGGGCCTTGTGTTTGCCCTGGATTTCATTAGTGGGGTAAATAAAGGCTCCTGTAGAGGCCAGAAAACCCTAACCCATTTTGTTTCTGAGACCAGCACTCAAGCAGAAACAAATAACTCAAGAATTTTCAGTTCTCTGGCCATCATGAGCCTCATAGAAAGCAAACAGATTCTGTCCCTTACAAAACATTTAGCAAATTCCTGGAATTTTAGCTAGAACTGACAAAATGCCTCAGGAATTTTGATATAGCTTGAATAATTAAATTTTAATGCAACAGGGAGGTGGTAGCATCATGTACCATTGCTGAAGTAGATACCCAGTGGTCCAGGCTAATGTTAAGAGACACAGACAGTCAAATCCCACTGCAGTAGCTATTAGAATTTACATCCAATTAATAAATCTGAAAATAAAAGGTGTTATTAGACTATATCCTCTACAGTCCAGAAATCTATTATGCAGAAACACCAGTTGTCTGGATGTTTTTTTAACCAGATTCCAAGAATCATTTTAGTATAGTGCTTTGGGAGCAGAAATATGGGAGGTGTTTTTTTTTGTTTTCCAATTTTATTTAACAGCACTGTGTTGCAGGTATATATTTAAACTTGCATGTTTTCTGGTTTATATATTTGTAGTTAGACATTCTAATGTCATTTGTTTTACAATCCATATTGCTCTGCTATCCAGAAGTGAATTGGTTCCAAATATTCTGGACTGAAGATGTTGTAATGCATAGCATTTGAACCTTGATTTACCTCTCTTGGACAATGCAAAACACATCGGCTGTAAATTTCCGAGATTTTCTGCAGTTTCCTGCCATGAATTCACCGCAAGTGCAACAGACACCCTGATAATTCACATAAACAGAATAATGATCAACCTAAAATGGGGGGGCACCATCAAAACATCTGAGGAAAATAAGTCATTTTTAGTTATTGTCATAAGATTTAGCTGTAAATGCAATGCTGTCAAGTGATATTTTGGTTGGTATGCATATTAATCTCATTTCATAATATCTATATTAAATCGTACACACCTGTCAGGGTGAAACAAAACTATACTTCTTGGAAAATTTTAGAAAGATGTCATGAAACTATTCTTATCCTAAATATTGTTCTTTCTTTTGTGTTTACCAAGTATAATTTCCCTGTACATGGCCCCGTCTGCATTTTACATACCATCTGTAGGAATGTTGCATTTATGAATCACTTGGGTGCTGTATATGACATTGGCCCTATTTTCCTTAATCTGTCAAAGTTGCTGAATCTGCTGCTTAATGCTGAATGAATCTTCTTACTGCATTAGCTCATGAAACATCCATTTCAACACAGCTGCACAGTTCATTGGCTTCTGTTTCCCCAGAGAAATAAAAACTTGAGAAATTAATTTATAGTCAATAAATTACCCAGTCATTATACTAGCAAAATTGGCTCAAATGCAAAATGCACGATTTTTTACCTTTGCATTCTTGGCAAGCAGCCTACATTAGAAACCTGGACCTAAACTGTGCACAATCTTCTAAATCATAATTTTAAATGATTGGACAAAGAGTGAAAAGCAAGGACCAAAATTTCAAGTTTGAACTTAGGTTCTGTGCTGAGAATACAAAAGTGTAGTGACACTAAGCAACACATCCTCTGAACAGCACTGAATTAATTAAAATATTTTCCCTAGCCCACACCACTTTTGTGTTCTCTTTTCTTCTGGGTGGGAGAAGGTGTCATATAGGCAGTAGGAGAAAAGAATTTAGGGTCAGTCAAATTTCTTCCTTTTTAATTCTCCATTCTGAGTTCTACAGATGTGTGGAACTGTTCTACATCCCATTACATCCTGGCAGTCCCAGTGGGATTCAAAACCATTGCCTGCTAAGAGCAAGTATGAGTTTCGTAATCAAGCTTAAGAAAGACATGAATATATAAGAGCAATAGCAATCACTTGCAGAGGAGACATATCATCTAATATTACTCACCCCTGTTCCATTGCAGCGATGAAAAATCTGTAGAATTGAAGCATATTGTTTCATGTAATGTGTTTGATGGATGCCAAACCAAAATGAAAGTGTTTACAGCAAAGGTAAAGGTAATCCATCCAGAAAACTATGTAGACATTATTTCACAAAACCAAATCCCCTACAGAAAAGTAAACAAAAATATGTTTGCCTTAATATTTTCAATTATAAGTTACACAAGGTATTGCCCAATATTATGGTCAACAAAGAAAATGTTCATTCCATATATGCTGTTCTTTCTCACACCAAATGCTGTTGTATTTGTAACTGTTTTTGCTGATTCATTCCGATTGTTGAAAAGCTGTACTCCATGCAAATGGTGAGATCACATCTTCATGATCAGCTGCCTGCCATGAAGGAGCATCTTCTCCGGTTGTACACATATGTTCTTGCAACAGGTCGTTCATATTTACCACATATGATCAAGGTGACAACAATATACAAATGTCCCAAAACGTCATGTTGGTTGACTGATGTTGAACATTTGCACTCTGATTAGCTCACAGATGCTGAACTCAGGCAATGATTTGGCAGTTTTATCAAAGAAAAATTTGGCCTTCTCTCATTTGTGTGTGATGTTGTCACTCACTTGTTGCTAACTTCATTTTCTGCAGATTTTCCACTATTGGAAGAGTTGGTTGTATGTTACGTTACATTGGACTTTGGACTAGATTACTTTACAATTTAGGACTGTCTTCTACATGTCTGTGTTAAATTTGCTCAATTTCTTTATGACTGCCTTGGTGATTTTCAACTTTCAGTTTCATTCGGATAACATGTAGATAATGCATGGCATTGAACCTCCTCATCCCACACCAAGAGATCATAGCTCTGCATTCCTGCCAGATCAAGTCATGAATGGTAGTAGACAATTACACGACTCAACGGAGAGGGAGACTCCACAAATGTCTCACTTCTCAATGATGGAAGAGCCCAATATATCAATGGAAAAGATAAGGCTTCCAATGGTCCCAAGCATCACAGATATCTGATTTCAACCATTTCTATTCACTCAACATAATATCAAGAAATGATTGGAGGTAATAGATACTGCAAAGGTATGGGTATTGTCAACATTTTGGCAATAGCCATCCTATGCTCCAGAATTTGCTACTACATTAGCCAAGCTCTTCCAGTACAGTTCCAATTCTGGCATCTACATGACAATATGGAAAATTTTCCAGGTACGTCCTGTACACAAAAACAGGGCAAATCTGAGCCAGCCAATTACTGCCCCATCAGCCTACTTTCAATCATCAGTAAAGTGATGGAAGGTGTCAACAACAGTGCTATCAAACTGCACGTGCTCAGAAATAACCTGCTCACTGACACTCACTAGTTTGGATTCTACTCAACTCCTGACCTCATTACAGCCTTGGTTCAAACAAGAACGAAACAGATGAATTTCAGAGGTGAGGTGCGAGTGATAGCCCTTGACATCAAGGCTACATTTGGCCAAGCGTGGCATCAAGAAGCAAAACTGGATTCAATGGAAATCTCAGGAGCAAACTCTCTGCTGGTTGGAAGCACATACGGAAGATTATTGTGATTGTTGGAGGTCAATCATCCAGTTCCATTACAAACCCATGACCACTTTTATCAAGAAGGGTAAGGACAGCCAATAGTGAGAACACCACTACTTGCATGTTCCCCTCCAAGCCATTTACCATCCTGATTTGAAAATACATCACCATTCCTTCCTTGTCACAGGGTCAGAGTCCTGGAATTCCCTTCCTAATGGAATTGTGGATAAACCTACAGCACACGGATTGCAGCAGGTCAACAAGTCAGCTCACTACCACCTTCTCAAGAGTAAATAGGGATTGGAAATAAATGCTGGCCAGCCAGCAATGCTCACATTTCACAAATGAATAAAAGAAATTGGTTGTGTATCGCCTGAATTCTTTTCTTGTGAATTGAGGGTCACTGTCACCACATCTGTAATGTCATGATGGCTGAAGTGTTCATAGAATTCCTGCATTGTGGAAACAGGCCACTCAGCCCAACGAGTCTACACGGATTCTCTGAAGAGCATCACGCCCAGATATCACCCCCTCTACCCTATCCCTATAGCCCTGCAATTTCCATGGTTAATCCCCAAGCCTACATATCCCTGTATATTATGGACAATTAAAATGGCCAATCCACCTCACCTGCACATGTTTGAATGGTGGGAGGAAACCGGAGCACCCACACATGTTGCCTGATGTTGGAACTGAATCTGAGTTTCTGGAACTGTGAGGCGTCACTGAGCCACTATAATGCCCGTTGTTTCAAGTATTTTACAGTTTCTTCAGTATTGTTGTCTAACTCCCACAAGTCAGAATGATAGTCTATGGTGAGAAGATGATAGGTTTGTATGAGAGTGAAGAGCTACATTTCAAGATTCAGGCAATGTCTTTTTGGAGCATCACGTGGGTCTTTGATTTGATATTTGTTAGTTACACTGCAGCGGATGATGTGTCCTTAGTCTCAATGTTCATACTTGGTTAATGAAGCACTTCTCGTCTTTCTCAGAATAAACTCAGTTCCTTGTTAGCATCTCTTTTCTCATCTTTTTACAATATGCCACCTTGAGTTATCTCACTCTCTTCAGTGACAGATGAGTCACAGAGTCATACAGCATGGAAATGTATCCCTTGATCCAACTCGACCATGTTTCACAAACTAAACTAATCCCATTTGTCTTTGTTTGGCTCATATACCTCTAAACCTTTCCTATTCAAGTACCTGTCTGTGTGCCTTTTAAATCTTGTAACTGTACCTGCATCTACCATGTCCTCTGGCAGTTTGTTCCACATATAAACAACCTGCTGTGTGAAAAAGTTGCTCCTCAGGTCCCATTTAAATATGTTTCTTCTCACCTTAAAATTATGCCCTCTAATTTTGAACTCCCATATCTGAGGGAAAAGACTTGCTGTTTGATTATCAATGCAACTCATGATTTTATAAACCTGTAAGGCCACCCCTCAATCTTCTGCACTCCAGTGAAAAAAGTCCCAGCCAAGGCAGTCTCTCCTTCTAACTCAAAACTCTCCAGTCCTGCTAACATCCTTGTGACTCTTTTCTGCACTTTTTCCAATTTAATAATATTCTTCCTGTAGCAGGGCAACTAGAACTGTACACAGAATTCCAAAATTGGCCTCACCAATATCATATACAAACGTAACATAACGTCCCAATTCCTACACTCAATGGTCTGAGCAATGATATCAAGCATGTTAAACATTTTCTCTACCGCCCTTCTACCTGTGATGCAACCCAAAGAACTATGTATCTGAGCCTCTAGGTCTCTCTGTTCAACAACACACCCCAGGGGTCTACGGTAACTGTCTAAGTCCTGCCCTTGATCATGTTACAAAATGCAAAACCTTGCATTTATCCAAATCAAACTTCATTGCCATTCCACAGCCCATTGGCCCAACTGGTCAAGGCCTCTTTGTAATCCTAAATAACCTTCTTCACTGTCCAATATACCACCAATTCTGGTCATTACAGATTGATCAGTCATCTGTGAAGCAGAAGTAATCACATGTGACTTTTAAAGGCCACAATTGACAAAGACAGTCCAGGTACCATAGGTCACACAAGAGCACAGAACTGATTTTCTCTTATCTTGAACTACACATTTTTGCCAAAGTGCTCTTTTATGCAGTATTGCCTGTCTTCAACGATGTTTGAGGTGGGGATGGTGGGACAACTTATCAGTAATCGTACAACACTTATAATCCTCTATTGTATTGCACAACATGGAGTCCATGTCAAGGCATTCCATAGTTCTCCATGTCAGACTCATGAGTCCTTGATACTTTTATCTTGCAGACATCATTCTTTCAGCCACAAACTATTTATCGCTTTTCGATCTGACGATGCCAGCCTGTTGTATGATGTGAAGTGGTTTGTCAGATCATCAACAGACATCTCTTCAGTAGCTATCTTTATAGGCTTACTTTGTTTTGTTTCTAGCTAAATACTTGTATACAAAGTGATTGAGTTTCTTGCTTTAGTGCACTGATTTCCCCACACTGGACATGGTTCAGTTTCTTCTGTGCAATGGCCTCTGCAATATTTATATCCTATACTCTGGCCTTGAACTTTCTGCTGGCTCTTATGCAAATGTTCCTTCATTTTTTCAAAGATCAACATAATGCAAAACCTGATCTGATCTACCATTGATACACTGTAATTGATATTTGATAAACTCAAGGTTTCTACATTATCTCAACAGTCGGTTTCTGCTCCCTTAGTTATATGTGCTTTCATGGCAGTGTTGCCTTTGCCACAAGTGATCACGTTGTTGATGAGATCAACTTTCGGTTGTTGGAACTCAGGGTTCAGTTAGATGTATTAGCACAGTCATATACTGATCAATAGCTTCCCTCCTCTGCTGACCTCTGATGCTGAATATACACATGCTGAAGCAATATTAATATGAGGTTAATGTGTGTTTTTGAAGCCTTTGAAATCTTTCCTGGCTGGATTTTCCATTGCTCAGAGAAGTTTAGGGAGAAATATAAGTTGAAGAACTCTTTCCCCAGCACAGATAGCATAGTGGCTATATTTAATTGGTCAGGCTTTTATTTAATTCTGCCACTATTTCATCGTATTTTTTCTACTGAAACAGGAAAGAAATTCCAATTGTCTCATAATTTCTTTCTTTTCCAAAGCACCAGGGAATGGAAAAGATACAGCTGCTCTGAGTCAACAGCACTCTAAAGTTGCAGTCTGTGGTTTTAATTCTTCCTTTTGTTTTTCTTTACAGTAGTTCATTCTGTCACAGCTCTGAAAATTTACTCTATCTCAGCTTTACACTTTTGACACTATGCTTCAGTTTAATGGTCATGACAAACTAAAATGAAAGCACTCAGAGCAGAGGTATAGGTTACATAACTATGGTAAACCAGCTGGCATAATATGTACGATGTATTCCTTCAAACATATTATTTGTTGTTACCTCTGCAAGTCAGGTTCCTATACATATATGCAGATCTACAGCTGTACAGTCTCATAAAGAAAATGGCCCTGGCTGGCAACCATTATACATTGCAGCAGCCGACATACAACCCCTGAAATTTAGCACTACATAGTCTTGATGGCAAAGGGTTCCACTGCTGCAGATATCCACCAGTACTTTAATGGTTAGGTCTAAACAATGAGACGTAAATTTCAATATCAATCTTACTTCAGGCTTGCAGGGGGCAGCACCCTGAAAGCTTGTGATTTCAAATAAACCTGTTGGACTATAAACTGGTGTCATATGACTTCTGACCTCCTCTGAATATTGGCAGTTTAATTTGCAAAAGATACTATGAAATGATACGAAATAACTGTAACAGCAAAAATAATTAATTCATAATTTTCATTAATCTTTCCCTTCCCATCACATCTCCCAGGACTCCTGCTCTAACCAAATTCCTTAGTTAAAAATGCAGAAGGCTCCAATTTGAGAATTCTGACCATTACTTTGCTCCCTCGTATAAATACCAAGAAGTATACTTCAGCGTGCAGATGGTGTTCCCCTAGTTCCTCCATCACTCTCTTCCTGAAAATGATAATGTGGTGATTTTTTTACTTTGTAAGGGGCTGATACGTAAAACGGAAAAATTTTAGTGACAACTTGCAGCATATTTTGAATCGGTGCTTATTTTTGCTTGTTAGTTTTAACAGAAAAGATGCAATAGAAGTTTAAATGTATGAGCACTCAACACATTTTTGTGATAATCCCTAGTGTATCATTTCACTGGATTATTAAATCATTTACTCCATGTATTAATACCATTGCTAAACAAGCAAACAGAAGAATGTCATGATAATGCAAGAAGCATTTGTGTACGAACATCATAGCCCAAAGCAAGATATAGTGAAATTAAAAGAAAAGTGAATAATTATTGAGTTTATGATTAAACAAAATGAAATAATTTCCTTTACTAGTTTAACTTGAAGCATACTGATTGGTTTTGAAGTAGGAATAATAATTGTTTGTATAATTAGTATACCTTTCTAATAGCAGTCGCAATTTTGCACCCATGTATTTCAAGGGCAGAAAATCCTAATGACAATTTTTGTGAAACTCACGATTGAGGTCTTCTTTAATCCTTGGATTTATAAAAATAAAATGTAAAATGGAATAACCTTTTGGGCAGGGATAACTTATGATACTACTGAAGAGTTGAATGGCTTTTACGTTGATCTAGTCACAATGCCCAAAGTCAGCCCATTTGCAAAATCAGACAGGCGAGTAATAAATGTCTGGTACCAGCACATCCACTGTAATACAATAGGCAACACGATTCTTGCTACAAGTATGCACTTTCTGCATGACATATTAAATCTTAATGTAATAGTGTAAGCCAAACTTTATAGCCACGGGCTACTTGAGGCCATTTTTGAGATATGATACGTGTTGGTATGAAAGGTAAGGAAGTCTTTCCATCAACGTATGTGGCAGGCAGAATAATTGATTGACGAGGTTCGAGTCTCTGTTTTGGTAGCATTCAGGGACAGTCTCTTGTATTCAAAACTGAAGGCATTGAGAGGGACTGGCAAATGAAGTGCAAAGTGACCATTAGCTCTGCAGTCAATGTATATTGCAGGTCATGTATGTTTGTGGAGGCCACCTTAGCTTTGGAATGGAGCCAAATGAAGTCAAGAAGTTTTTTTTCTAAAAATGCAATTCTCACACTGGACGACTCTTTGATGAAATGAATAAACACTATTACATAAACTACAAATATCTGAAGGCTATCAAGCCTTGCTTGACTCGGGCCCTGAATCACGAATCCTGACACTGTCCAGTATCCTGTATTGGTGAACCACTGTCAATGGAAGAACTACAAGAAGCAATGAAACAGATGAAAATCAATACTGACTGCATCGCTGATGGTATTAAAACTGAGGTTGACAGATTAGGTGGGCTTTTGTTCTCGTCAGGACTCAGTGTACCCACTCCGTCAATTTGTTGGGAAAATAGATACCTTTCCATACCCCATCTGTAAAATGTAACTCTCTTCAAGAAAGGACAAAAATCATATTGTGGAAACTTTTTAGGTACTTCATGGTTGTTCAGAGAAGGGAAAATTCTGAAACACATTCTTCAGAATCATCTGCTGCCTCTCCCTGAGGAAATCTGTTGGAAAAAAAAACATGGCTTTAAACCCTCTTGACATGAATGTGTCTGGCAACAAAGACAAAGTGAAATGTCAAGAAAAATCAGAACTTTTCACTTTACATTACAAAAGAATTGAGTTAGTAAATTGTGAGGCTCTTCGGATTGTTTTCAGAGGTATGGATGTTCAAGAAACTTCACTACAAGCCTGCAACTGGTTCATGATGATATGACTGAAACTGTCTTGAGCACATTGACTGCTGTGGTTTAGGAAGCTGGCTCACCACCACCTTCTGAAGGGAAACTAGGGCAAGGCAATAGATGCTGGCCAGCCGGCGATATTCATGTGCCTCGAGTGAATAAAATAAGATTGGAAGATCTGAAATATATCCTTGGACAACCAGTATGTTAAGGACAGAAAACAGTTTTAGAGAGGTATAACAAGGAAACCACAAGGTCAAGATGGCATCAACCAAAGAGTGTAGCCAGTCATGAAGGTGGATGCATTTAACAGTGCTATATAAATGGGGGAAAGATCAGAGAACTCTTTAAGCAATAGCACATGGTGCCCTTTGAATATGCTGAAATTGCAGGCAATGGTTTGATCTTTAGGCGTGGTCAAATTGTGTGGGAATCTAACTTTTTGTGGTTAGTAGGATGCAGAGAGGACTCTATCCAACAGTGAATCTGATGAACATGCAAGGAAAGTCAGATCTGAACATGTGGTTGAGCTATAAGTTGGAGATGAGCAGCACTGCAGACCAGATATGCCAAAAGCTGATACACCTTTTGGTCCTGTAGCACACACAGTTGATGCAATAAGAGGCACAGTGAGGGCAATGCCAACACTTTCACCTTAGGGTTTACAACAGTGAACAAAGTTCCTGAATCGTATAGAGTATGAATGCTATTGGAGGATATACATATCTGTTTTTATTCTTTAAGTGGATTTGGGCAAAGCCATCGAGGCCAACATTTATTGCCCTTAAAAAATTAGTAGTGATTCGCCCTCTTGAACTCCCACAGTTCATCTGGTGTATGTACAGACACACTGCTGCTGGATACAAAATTCCAGGAACTTGACCCCATTACTTCGAAGGAGCAGAGATATAGTTCCAAAGTGGGACAATATGCGGTTTGGATGGATGTGTGTGGGAGAAATCTGCAGATATTGTTATTCCCACATATTTGCTGCCTTTCTTTATCCTTCCTGGTGGTAAAGGTTTGGAAGATGCTGTCAAAGGTATCACAATGAATTCCAGCCTCTTGTCGGTGGTACATATTCCTGCATCAGTGGTGGAGGAAGTGGTGGATAGGTGTTGGTCTAGTGAACTGCTTTGTCCTGAATGGTGTGGAACTTCTTAGATGATATTAGAGCTTCCCTCATCGAAGTAAGTGGAGAGTATTCTAAAACACTACTGATCTGTCTTGTAAATGGTAGACAGGCTCTAGAGACTCATGAGGTGAGTCATCTCAGGATTCCCAGCTTCTCACCTGGTGCGGTAGCCACAGTATGGCTGGTCTAATTCAATCTGTAGTCAGTGGTAATTGCCAGTACATTGATGTTATGAAATTCAATTATGGTAATATCACTGAATATCAAGGAGATGGTTAGATGCTCACTTGTTGTAGATGGCCAAATCCCAAGTCTGAATGTCATCCAAGTCTTGATGCATATTAGTATAGAATGTTTCAGAACCTGAGGAGTTGTCAATGATGCTAACGTTTCTGCAATCATCATCTTCTGCCTTTATGACAGATGAAGCAGCTGAAAATGGTTGGAAGGAGAAAGCAACACGGATGAACTCCTGCAGATATGTTTTATGACTGAAACGACAGGCCTCTAAAAACCACAATTACACTATTCTATTACAAGCAGCAGCATGCTTCCATTTATGTGTCATCCCTCAAGTAGCCCCAATTAAGATGGAGTCCAAGAGCTTTCTACCCTTAGGTCATATGTATGAGAAGGAGATGTTATCATGAGCATGTCTGTTAAAGACAGGCTGCATATTAACTGTAAGACATAAGCGAATAATTCTCTGTTTGAAGTTTAATAACATTCTTCTCAACCAATATCACTGACAGCCAACTAAGTTAATTCTATTGTTAACATTACCAACAGAAAATATACTGAGAGGCTGTTACATTCAGCCAACATCAGGAAGAGTTATTCAAAGTTTCAGGGCTACCCTAATCTAATAGTAGCTGCTTTTCCAATCAAACTGTTCTACAGTAAAAGCAGGCAAGTTTCAAATACACATTTCATTTATTCATTCTTCTGGGTATCAAAAGGTAAAATACTTGTGTTACATGTTTTTAATATTCATTTTCATATTAGCTAAGTAAAATAAACAAATTTCACATTGTTTTTGACAGTACCTGATCGATTCTTTGCTTCCTCATCTTCCTTCTGTGACCATTAAATTACATGCAGGCTCCATCAGCAAATAAAATCATGTACATACATTAATTAAATACCAGTTCTGGTTGTACATTTAAACTATGCACTATGATTGTTTGAATTATCACTAACCATAAATGGTGCCTGTTATAACTGCAATTTGTGCACTAGATAACAAGTTTCACCAACAGATAATAGAATGTCTTCCACTGTCATTAATTTTACTTTGAAAGTTTACTTAAACAATTTTTACTTAGGCTTATTGCCCTTGTTTCTTTTCTTGTTTTGATACAACTTGATCTCCTGGCCAAGCATATAGTTAGTCCTAAACTCAGCTAAGTCTGAAATGAATATACTGTAGGCCTTGGAGAAGATTTTGGACAGGAAGTGAACTGACCCTACTGCCTTATTTGATCTTTACATCGTGTGCTCCTATGTACCTATGCAATCTCAGCCAAACTGCAGTGGATTCCAAGACAACAAAGCGTGGAGCTGGACGAACACAGCAGGCCAAGCAGCATCCCAGGAGCACAAAAGCCGACGTTTCGGGCCTAGACCCTTTGTCAGACAAAGGGTCTAGTCCCGAAACGTCGGCTTTTGTGCTCCTGGGATGCTGCTTGGCCTGCTGTGTTCGTCCAGCTCCACGCTTTGTTGTCTTGGATTCTCCGGCATCTGCAGTTCCCATTATCTCTGCATTGGATTCCTGTGCTTTTCCCTGCATCAATGTAGGAAATATTACCTTTTACATGAAAAAATGATAAACAGACTGCAAAACAATATCCGTGAGCTTTGTAACCTTATCCTCCTCTGCAGCAGAATTATTTTGTGTGAAAAGTAAGATTTTTACTTCTCTGAACATAAGTAAGACTGTTACTGTTCAACTGAAGTGTCAAATGTCTCTACTAATGTCAACCTCTATCTGGAATATTGCAAAATGCAACACTATATTAGGCAATAAATGTCATATATTTTTAAACAGATTACCCAATTGTTCAAATTTTAAATCAATTACTTTCAGTCCTCACCTCAATTACAAACAAAAAAAATCATATTCACAAATGTGAAACAGGACTTTAATTCAGTATTCTACAGATAAACAATTCACATACCACCAATAGACAAATGTGTTGCTTGGAAGCCCTGTCCTAAAAGAAAGTTATCACCCGATGGCCACATTTACTTTATCTCATCTGGAATTTTTCCATAAGCAAACATACTGAAAGAGACAAGTTTTTACCTGAAGAACTACAGGTAGTTAGTAAATTATACAGTCCAGTCTATCAGATAAATGGGTTGACAAAAACTGGACTTTCCACAGCATTTTCAAAAAAGAAACATTCAAATCATGCTAGGTAACAAAGTGTGAAGCTGGATGAACACAGCAGGCCAAGCAGCATCTCAGGAGCACAAAAGCTGACGTTTCGAGCCTAGACTCTTCATGAGAGAGGGGGATGGGGAGAGGGTTCTGGAATAAATAGGGAGAGAGGGGGAGGCGGACTGCAGATGGATAGAGGAGCAGATAGGTGCAGAGGAGAGTATAGGTAGGGAGGTGGGGAGGGGATAGGTCAGTCAGCGGAGGACGGACAGGTCAAGGAGGCGGGATGAGGTTGGTAGGTGGGAAATGGAGGTGCGGCTTGAGGTGGGAGGAGAGGGGATGGGGAGAGGAGGAACAGGTTAGGGAGGCGGGGACGAGCTGGGCTGATTTTGTGATGCAGTGGGAGGAGGGGGCGAGCTGGGCTGGTTTTGGAATCTCCCCCTCCCCCACTGCATCTCAACACCAGCCCAGCTCGTCTCCGCTTCCCTAACCTGTTCCTCCTCTCCCCTATCCCCTCTTCTCCCACCTCAAGCCGCACCTCCATTTCCCACCTACCAACCTCATCCTGCCTCCTTGACCTGTCCGTCCTCCCCGACTGACCTATCCCCTCCCCTCCATCTATCTTCTCCTCTATCCATCTTCAGTCCGCCTCCCCTTCTCTCCCTATTTATTTCAGAACCCTCTCCCCATCCCTCTCTCTGATGAAGGATCTAGGCCTGAAACGTCAGGTTTTGTGCTCCTGAGATGCTGCTTGGCCTGCTGTGTTCATCCAGCTTCACACTTTGTTATCTTGGATTCTCCAGCATCTGAGGTTCACCTTATCTCTCATTCAAATCATACTCTTTCTTTATAAGAAACAACAGTATTGAAATCTGTTTACAATTACAGGTTAAATATTATTTCAATCTTTATTCATTATAACATTTAGAGATGATTTATATCTTAACAAAAGCATGAATCAGCCAATACATCAGTAAATACAAACTGAAACACATCTATTATTACTGAACATTCTGCATAAAGTTTATGGATTTATCATTTAAGATACAATGAAACAATGACCCTAATGATGCACATACCTTATCGATGATCAGAGATATAATATCAATCCAACATATAAATCAGAACAGGGAATAAATATCAACCGAAAAGAAATACATATTTATGTTCGATATCGAAATTTCTTTTAACCGAAGTCACCTGCTAGTTATAGGCATAGTGTTAAACAACAAAGAAACAGACCCTTTGGTCCAACTCATCCAATTCAAACAGATATCCTTAACTGGTCTAGTCCCATTTGCCAGAATTTGGCCCATTTTCCTCTAAACCATTCCTATTCATGTATCCCTTCAGGTGTCTTTTAAATGCTGTAATTGTACCAGCCTCTGCCACCACCTTTGGCAGCTTTTTCCATATATGTACCCCATCTGCGTGAAAAAGTTGCCCATCAGGTCCCTTTTAAATCTTTCCCCCCTCACCTTAAACTGACGCACTCTAGTTTTGGATTCTTAAAGACTAAAGGAAAAGAAATGGAGGAAGTCTGTTTTATTCCAAATGTCATGTGGGGAATAATGACAATAGTACCAATTTTACACTTTTATAAGCATTTATTTTTGAACAGAGATACAGATTGCAAAAAATTATCTCCTCGTCCAACAGCCAAAGTTTTAGTCTATTCCTTTTTACAAAGGTACAAGTGGCTTCCTCATTAATGCCTTCTTCCTGTGTATGATTTAACACAATTAATACATGTCTCTCACTTTACGAAAGTATAGATCTTTCATACAAACAGAATTTCATAGCAAAGTAAATTAAAGGTTTCCATATTCAATATAAATTATTAAATTGTGAGACTGTAGAATCTCCAACAAATTATATGTTCATACGCAGAGATAATGGGAACTGCAAATGCTGGAGAATTCCAAGATAATAAAATGTGAGGCTGGATGAACACAGCAGGCCAAGCAGCATCTCAGGAGCACAAAAGCTGACGTTTCGGGCCTAGTGATGAAGGGTCTAGGCCCGAAACGTCAGCTTTTGTGCTCCTGAGATGCTGCTTGGCCTGCTGTGTTCATCCAGCCTCACATTTTATTATCATATATTCATACGCAGTTCTTTTTGTGAAATAATCCAACAGTTGATAATTTGCACTAACTTATTTGAGAAATTTCCTTCCTCTCCATCTTTTCAAGTGACAAGGTCAAACCACAGCCTTTTTGCATTATCCCACAAAAACAATAATCCACACAACGCTCTGTGGGTAATATTATCTTCTGTATTTCCATTGTTCAGAACCTCTCTCAATTTATTGAATTGCCTCCACAAGAATTAGTGCTTTGGCTGCCAAAATAGCTTTTTCTCTTAGCTTCCCAAGCTAAAAAGCAACATTTTCCATTCTCACCTACAAAAAGTTTCCCAACACCAGCTTCATCAGATGACCCATCAAATAGATTAGCATATGACATACTGCAAAAAATGTTCAATTTCATGTTCTTTTGGTCATCCAGGGATGAACATTTAAGTAATCACGTGTCAAAATTTAAGTTGCTTTATGCTTTTTTTGCCCTTACCATATTTTTTATTTCAGGGTGTTTCATGATGCCTAACCTGAAGAAGTTACCCCAGGGATGCCTAACCTGAAGAAGTTACCCCACCCACTGCATCCCAAAACCAGTCCAACCTGTCTCTGCCTCCCTAACCGGTTCTTCCTCTCACCCATCCCTTCCTCCCACCCCAAGCCGCACCCCCAGCTACCTACTAACCTCATCCCACCTCCTTGACCTGTCTGTCTTCCCTGGACTGACCTATCCCCTCCCTACCTCCCCACCTACACCCTCTCCACCTATCTTCTTTACTCTCCATCTTCGGTCCGCCTCCCCCTCTCTCCCTATTTATTCCAGTTCCCTCCCCCCATCCCCCTCTCTGATGAAGGGTCTAGGCCCGAAACGTCAGCTTTTGTGCTCCTGAGATGCTGCTTGGCCTGCTGTGTTCATCCAGCCTCACATTTTATTATCTTGGAATCTCCAGCATCTGCAGTTCCCATTATCTCTGATATCATAACTAGGATCTGGTTTAGTCTGAACACACAGCCAGTTAAACTAAGCAAACAAGATTTGCATTTGTAATGTCACTTTTTCTGATAGGGTCAGAAATCACAAAATTCCAGGTTATAGTCCAAAAGATTTATTTGAAAACACAAGCTTTCAGAGCCTCTCTTCCTCTTAGGTGTTAGTGAGAGAGGTTAGTATCAGACAGAGAATTTATAAGTAAAAGATCAAAAGGTCACACGACTGATCAGGATGTATTAAACAAATCCGAGATGTTATTAAATCTTTAATCAGCTAGAAGGCTTTAATTGATTAATATGTATATGTTAATTCCAGAATTCCTTTGAAGTCACTGTCCTGAGAGAACTAAAGGTTTTATTAGTGTAAAGGAGGTGATATTTTAGGTCAGACAATGCATGTTTAGGTGTGACACCTGGTTTAGAATCTGTTTGTGTTTTGGTTTGGAGTCAGACTAGTTTTATTTCTCCAGTAGGAATTTATAAAATGACACATTGGCTGACAGTCTATGAATTATATGCTTTTTGAACAAAATAGAACTTATGTGCAAGTACAAATTCACCCCATTGATTCACTTGTGTGTGTGTGTGTGTGTGTGTGTGTGTGTGTGAGAGAGAGAGAGAAAGAGTGAGAGAGAGAGACAGAGAGAGAGAGACAGAGAGAGAAAGACAGACAGACAGAGTGTATAGTGCGCCAAGGTCACCTGTGCAACATGAACTCACAATCCCAGTTGAGGCCATCCTCATGAGTACCAAACTTGGCTATAGTCCTCTGCTCAATGACTCTGCATTGTGCGCATCCCAAAGTCCACCTTGGAAGACGTTTACCTGAAGATCCGAGGCCAGCTGTCCTTGACTGTTGAAGTAGTCCCCCACTAGAAGGGACCATTTCTGTCTGGTGATTGTTGTGCAGTGTCCATTCATCCGTTGTTGTAGTGTCTGATGGTATCTACCATGCCTCGGGTCATCCTTGCCTGCAGCGTATGAGATAGACAGCATTGACTGAGTCACATGAGGATCTGCTGTGCACATGGTGGGCGATGTTCCCATGTGTAATCGTAGTGTTAATGTTGAAGATCTGAGATATCTGGCAGAGTCTGCCATGACAGGGTTGTAGAGTGTGGTAGTCGATCTTGTCCTGAAGACTAGGTAGTTTGCTGCAAACAATGGTCTGTTTAAGGTTTGGCTGTTGGTTGAAGGTGAGAAGTCGATGGAGAAGATCTTGGTGAGGCGCTCATTATAATCAATAATGTGTTGAAGGCTGTGAAGAACATGGCGTAGTTTCTCTACTCCCAGGTAGTACTGGATGATGAAGTGTACCCTATCGAATGTATTCCGTGCCTGTGTTTTGAGGAGGTTATTTCAGTTTTTCACTGTGGCACGTCGGAACTAGTGACTGATGAGCTGAGCATTGTATCCTGTTCCTATGGGGGCATCCTTCAACACCTTCAGGTGTCTGTCTCATTCTTCCTCATCTGAACAGATCCAGTGTACGCATAGGGCTTGTCCGTAGGGGATGGCTGTTTTAAAATGTTTAGGGTGGAAGCTGGAAAAAAGCAGCATGGTGAGATTATCAGTGGGCTTGTGTCAGAGTGAGATGCTGAGGCGTCCATCCCTGATGGAGATCTCTGTGTCCAAGAATGGTGGGATGAAACTTGCTGATATCGCTATGTAGTTGTTTCAGTGATTCCTCGCCATGAGTCCAAAGGAAGAAAATATCGTGAATGTATCTGGTGTAAAGCATTCGTTGGAGGTCCTGTGCAGTGAAGAGGTCTTGGTCAAACCTGTGCATGAAAATATTGGCATATTGAGGCGCAAATCTGGTCCCCATGGCAGCTCCGTGAATCTGGGTGAAGAACTGATTGTTGAAGGTGAAGAAGTTGTCAGTGAGGATGAATTGGATGAGTTGTCAGATGGCGTGTGTAAATTGGCAGTTGGTGGTATTGAGTACGGAGGCTGCTTCAGCGATGTCGTCATCATGGAGGATGCTAGTGTAGAGTGCCAAGACGTCCATCACGACGAGGAATGTTCCTGGTTGGAGTGGTCCGTGGGTGCTGAGTTTCTTTAAGAAATCTGTAGTGTCATGACAGAAGCTGGGGGTTCCCTGTACAGTGGGGTTAGAACGTAGAACATAGAACATAGAACAATACAGCGCAGAACAGGCCCTTCGGCCCTCGATGTTGCACCGATTTGTGAATAATCTAAGCCTGAAAGTTCAAGATGCCCTCAACATAGCCAGAGAGATTCTCACAAAGGGTCCACCCCTATTGCCTGATATGGTGGGACATCCAGGTCTATTCCTTTGTGTACCTTTGGAATGCGGTAGAAGTCCCTACGCAGGAAGTACATGGGATGAGAGTGCTTAGGGTGCTCTAAAGGACTGGATTAAAAGTCTTGACCAGTCTGTTTAGCTGACAGATGTGTTCTTTGGTTGGATCAGCAGGTGGTTGTATTCCAGGTTGTTCAGCTGTCAGTGCACTTCCTTATAGTAGTCCATTTTATTTTGTATGATGATGGCTCTTCCTTTGGCTGGTGTGACGATAATGCTGTGATTGGTCTTGAAAGCACAGATGGCATTTCATTTTGCTGGCTGATATTTTGCACTACCTTGTGACTGCAGCTGATAATCTGCCATTCACGCATTCTCTGGTGGCTTGCGCATACTTGTCAAGCCCCAGGCCACAGCCCTCCAGAGGTGTACAGTTCAACTCCTTCATTGCTTGCTCCCTGATAGATCTGTCGACTGATCCAGTCCAGTGGTTGTCTCATCGGGCTTGCTGCTGACCTCTTGAAAGAATTCCCGGAATCTCAATCGTCTGATAAATTTCGCTGTGTCTGCCGAGACACTATTTGAGTTCCATTTTGGTGGTGGGGCAGAAATTGAGTCCTCGGCTGAGAACGTCAATCTCGTCCGGTGAAAAGGTGTATTTTGATAAGTTAACAATGGATTTTCCCGTGGTGGTACCGCTTTCAACTGTGGTACCAGGGGAGGCTTGGTTATTGCTGATGATGATGATGATGCCAAGTTTCTCAAGTTTCTTGTTCTTGGTGTGTTTGTATGTAGTGTAGTTCCGTTGTCTCATCTGGCTGGCAGTGTCTGGTAAACGTACTGTTGCATCTTGAGCGCAGGCTGAGAATATGGACTCTATCTCAATATCAAGGTTACAGCACTTACTGTAGAGTTGGTATGTAAAATGGTTGGGGAGTTTGTGAGAGGTGTGATGGTAAAGTCTCTCAGCATAATCAGTATTGGACGACAACTTGAGTGGGTTTGTGATCTGTAGTCCTTTTGGCATCTTTCGTACTTTCCTGCATTGCTGTAGAAGCTTGATGTCTGGGTCAATATACGTTATGTTCTTGGATATTCTCTCTACTTTGAGCCAGCAGTTGGTGGTGTTGATGATACCAGAATGTAGAGGTGCCAGTTTTGGACTGGGGTTGACAAGGTCACAAATCACACAACACCAGGTTATAGTCCAAAGGTTTATTTCAAAACCCAAGCTTTTAGAGCCTCTCTCCTCCATCAGGTGTGAGTGAGAGAGGTAGTATCAGACACACAATTTGTAAGTAAGAGTTCAAAGGGTCATGCCACTGATCAGGATGTATTAAACAAACCTGAGATGCTGTTAAATCTTTAATCAGTTTGAAGGTTTTAACTGATTAATATGTATATGTAAATCCTGTGAATTTAGAATTTAGAATTTAGAACATTACAGCACAGTACAGGCCCTTCGGCCCTCAATGTTGTGCCGACCTGTCATACCGATCTGAAGCACATCTAACCTACACTATTCCATGTACGTCCATATACTTATCCAATGACGACTTAAATGTACCTAAAGTTGCCAAATCTACTACCATTGCAGGCAAAGCGTTCCATTCCGTTACTACTCTGAGTAAAGAAACTACCTCTGACATCTGTCCTATATCTTTCACCCCTCAATTTAAAGCTATGCCCCCTCGCGCTTGCCATCACCATCCTAGAGAAAGGCTCTCCCTATCCACCCTATCTAACCCTCTGATTATTTTATATGTTTCAACTAAGTCACCTCTCAACCTTCTTCTAACGAAAACAGCCTCAAGTCCCTCAGCCTTTCCTCGTAAGACCTTCCCTCCATACCATGCAACATCCTACTAAATCTCCTCTGCAAGAAGACAAGAGCGAGCAAATCTGTCAGGTAGTAAGAATAGTGGAGGTTGACATGGACAGCAAGAGTGAGGTAGGATGAGAGATAAACTCACAAAATGAACCTCCCACAAATCAACCTGCCCATACTGAAATATTTGAACATATTATACAACATTTTCCTACTTACAGGCAAGTCAATGGGAAAGTCTAGGAAGGTTATTTAAAAAATTCAATAAAATTTGTGGGGATACACCTGGAAGTATTACATTATCCAGACACAATGTGGCTGTGAGGGAATCAAACCCGATGAAATACCATCCTTACTGGTTAAGTCCAGGAAACCAAGCTCAGGTAGAGGCAGTAATTCAATGAATTACCTGATTGAACCTAGCCAAAGCAGTTGAAGTTCACAGTGGTATGACTTTCCAACCAGAAATGTCTACTAGGTTCGACACAGATTACAGAAAGGTACAACAAAAATAGATTCTTTTACAACTCCTTGGTTAGAAGATTGCATTGATAGGGGCAGCAAGGCTTCATTTCTTTTCTAAGATTGATCCATTGAGGAGATGGTGGCAAATATTCAGGAAATACAGACCTTTGATTTAACCTACTTGATGTAACAATGTGTAGTGGTGCCCTCTAGTTTAAGAATGCTCTAGATATATTCCAAAGACTTATGAACCAAGTCATAGCTAAAGTGTCATACAGTGCAGCTAATTTAGACAACGTTTATAAATACAAACATCTAGAAAGATCATGTAAAACAACCACAAGACTTATTTAAAACAACTTCAGTTAGCTGGCTTAGTAATTAATCTTGCCAACAGTGCATCTGTAAAAGCAAGGGTAACTTACCCAAGTCATACTATACAGCAACAGCAAGTGTTAGCAAGAACAGCAAAAGTGAAGGCTCCAATAGAATTCCCTGTTCCTAAACTAAACAGGAAATCATGCAATTTTTAGTAATATGTGAATTTTATCTGCAATATGAGCCTAACGTCAACTGAGATTAACAGATTGATCATGAAAACAGGCAACAATGGTACGGTCAGCAGATTGCCAAGCAGCCTTTGAGAAACTGGAACCAATTCTAATAAATGAACACAGTTGGCTGCCATGACAGTATGAAATATTTTAAAATGGTAACTGAAGCTACTGACTTGCAGGTAGGCACATTGTTATTGCAAGATGATGAATCTGGGATACAGAAGCCAATTCTGATTAAGTTTATTGATTTAACCGTTCAATGTAAAACTCTCATATTGCTAGAAGAGTTTGGATTATTACTGATGCATTATCAAGTATGTGATAATGGGAACTGCAGATGCTGGAGAATCCAAGATAACAAAGTTCTGATAGAACAATGTATTTCTGGTGATGACCCAGCCAAGGTGGTCAGACAGGAAGGAACACTCTAAACAAAATTATTTATTTACAATTTTTCCAGAACTATTTTGTGTAATATTTGAACCAAAAAACTTTACAAGCTTGGCTCCCAAATTTAAATATAATCTGATTTTACTAATATAGCTAACTTGTGAAATCCCATAGTAGCATCTCGTATAAATAAAACAAAATTCATCAAAAAATTGTTCTGAAGATGCCTGAAAATTTCCTTTTATGATATTATTGAAACCTTGTGGGTCTGCTTTGAGTTGGACACAATCTATTTTCAGCAACACTGATTCACTGTAAAAATATCATACCGTGGAGGCATTGTTCAGGCCATATATGCATTTGCTTACTTTCCATAGTTTTCATTCAGCCGGTCAACTGGGTGGTTTCAGAAACAGCATGTTCGAAAATACTGCCCTGCAGATCTGCAGTTTTTATATTAACTAATCTACACTTACAAGGACATATCACCAAAAGAACTAAAAGGAGTTCCAAGATTATGTTTGCAGCTAAGGGACAAAGATCTCTAAAATCTGTAATGACTGTTCATTTTTGAAAACCTTAAGTCCCATGGTAAGTCCCATCTGCAAAGATTTTTTGTGACCCATGTGACAAAGGTGGTTGTCTCTTATCTAGTACCCCAGGATGACCTCCAAATGCTTTCCAATTATCTCATTCCCTATGTTATGCTTTTCCTAATCATTTATCTTTAAGTCTCTGGCAGCTATCGCCAGAATCATGAAGATTTCTGCTTCTTAATCTGATTGTCCTGTGTCTTTGATTTTCACTCTTTATAGTTCCAAGTTGCAGACTCAAAAAGTAATTTTACCTCTCTCTTGTACTGATTGTCACAGCTCTCCATTTTTTTAGATTCCCCTGAGACATATGTCATCTGAGTAATTGACCTATGCATGCAATAGTAGCGAGGAAAATAGTACTGAGGGAGAGTCACTGAAACATTAACTTTGATTTTTGCTTCATAGATGCTGCCAGACCTGCTGCGCTTTTCTAGCAACATCTGTTTTTGTTCATGCAACAGTACTGTTGTGCATCCCCTGATCACCATGTTAATGCTACTGGTCTCTGATCTACCACATTCTGTTGCTCCAATTTGATCAATTCTGCCTCACCACTCTGACATTCTTAGTTAGCACATTTTTTACATTCTCCATCACCTTCTCTTTATAAGATACAAGATATCCTCATTTGTCTCAAATAGTGTTACAGTATGGCTTAGTGCTCTCTAAATTTTCCCCATGACCTCAGACTTTATGAAAGCATGTCTCCTTCAAATGCACAGAACAAAATAGAACCTGTTTGAATTTATTTGAGTGCACAAGGAATATCGTACAAGAGATGATAATTGTGATTTCACCCAGAAACTAATGAGGATTATATCCTTCAACCATCTGGAGTTATGAACAGCCCATGCCTGTGTGGTTTTCAACTTGCAGGCTAGTGGACCTGCATGATTCCTTTCAAAAATCCTACTACTGAAAGGACTTCAGTTGTAGTTTTAATGACAATGACCTAAGGTTTTGGAGTAGATTTGTAGCTCGGGTCGGGGTGTTGAGATTGTAGAGTTTGATTGGCTTTCCGAGCTGGCTTCATGTTTTGTGGACATTTTGTTACCATGCTGGATAACATCCTCAGTGCAGCCTCCAATGAAGCATTGGTGTGTTTTCCCGCCTGGTTTTTAAACTCTAGGGTCTGTTGAGATGGATTGCCTCACTTCCGGTTTTCCTTCATAGTGGAATGTATATGGGGTGGAATTCAATGTGTAGCCTACACAAACAGCATCAGAAAGATACTACATGCCCCGACACACTCATCACACCACCCTATGTCAGGAAGACGTTGGAACTCACCACAAGACTCCTACAACCGCAGGACATCAGAGTGGCACACAAGCCCACGTCAACCCTACGACAACTGCTCACCTGAACTATGGACCCACTCCCTGTCATGGACAGGACCAATGTCATCTACAAGATCCCCTGCAGAGACTGCGAGACACACTACATCGGACAAACAGGAAGGAAACTAACAACAGGAATACTTGAACACCAACTGGCTACAAAAAAACATGACCAATACTCACTCATCTCAATCTATATGGACAAGGAGAACCACCACTTCGACTGGGACAATATTGAGATCCTGGGACAGGCTGGGCAGAGACAGGCACAAGAATTTCCAGAAGCATGGCACTCCATGAAGCATGCTATTAATAAATGCATTGAACTCGACCCCATATACCTTCCACTACGAAGGAAAACCAGAAGTGAGGCAATCCATTTCAATGTATCTCAGAGTTTAAAAACCAGGTAGGAAAACACACCAATGTTTCATCGAAGGCTGTACTGAGGACATTACCCAGCGTGGTAACGAAACGTCTGCGAAACAAGAAACCAGTTTGGCAAGCCAACCAACTTCAACAACCTCAATGATGTTCATTGTTTTACACATCTCTGAATAGGCCATTGGAAAATTCCCATCCATTATCAGTTAGAAATTTTACTTATGTCCCCAAGTGCAGTTCCTAGCCTCTTCTCTTTGATTTTGTCAAACATAACCCTTTTTTCCTAACTATGGTTTATTGTAGAAAAACTACATTTGGTTAGTAGTTCTATAAAATGTAGAAAGAACATATTTGTCTTTGTTTCATATTATTAGATCGTTAGAAGTCTAACAAATGAAATGGTTCAGTCATCCAATTTTTTTTTACAAGTTCCACAATTCTTATTTGTATTGTCCATTAACTCCTATTATGTAGCTATGCCACATACAGAAAATTACTTTATTTATTGGGCTGAAACTACTGATTGAGTGTTAAAGAAAACTATAAAGCTACATTTCAGTGACATAACAAAGTAGTGTCTAAGATTGCTTACCCCAACTCCAAAATGACAGTTGCACGTGAATGTTCTTCAGGTATCTCCCATTGCCACTGAAATCACTGCACAGAGGCCAGATCCTGTCATCAAGCCACCCTTTATTTACTAGTGCACAGTAACTGTGGGGATTCCAATTATTTTTCTCAAAATCACATCCAGGTTCATAAAGGCCAGCTTTGTATACCAGTCCTCTGAGTGAGGAATCAAGTATTTATCTACCTGGAAAAAGTGATTTACCATTTGTTTAAAATGCCCACAAAATGTGCACCAATTTATCAGGCTTCAGTATGACAGGTGTTGCCCATTCCGGAAACTGCACTGGTTTGATTTTTCCTTTGTTCTCCAGCATCCTGACTTCCACCTCTACTATTGCCTGCCAGGCAAATGGCACAGGAAGGGCCTTGTAAAATCCCTGAATTACATTCCTGGTGAACATGTAAAGTGGCTTTGACCCCTTTGATAGTTCCAAGCGCTTCTTGAAAAACTCCTGGGTATTTCACTAGGACTTCACTGAGGTAGCCATTTTCCAGTCAAAAAATATTGAGCCAATCTCATTGAATCTTTCTAAACAAATTTAGCCTCAATAGGCTTGGGCCTAAGCCTTTTACTGCCATCATTGGCAACTACACCAACTGCTTCTAATAGGAGATGAGAACCAAAGTCCTTAATTTACAATAGTTTCCCAGTGTATGCTCGCAGTCTGACTGTGGTCTTGTGCAAGCTTAAGGGTTGGAGTCCTGAGTAATCTTGTTGAAGACAGATTCTGCAACCACAGATACAGCTGCACTGCTATCAACCTCCATGGGAACTGGGTGACCCCCATTTAACCAAATATTAATTTTAATTGGTTCCAATTTGGGTGTCACTACCTATCTCTAACTGCAATTGGATGAGGACTCCCAGAAGTATGCTACAATTAATATCCATAAAAGTTTATATCAATATACCAGGCTGCCATTTAGTATCATCGGCCTGTGCTCTTTTCCAGCAGACCATGGAGAACTTTTTTTTCTCCAGGCGGGAAATGTGTGTTCCGGGTGCCCCAAGTGACCAACTTGGCTTGCAGAGTCGACAAAACTGAGTTACATCTTTTAGAAAAGTACGTGAGGGCAACCAAAGGAGCCCCGGCTCCCACATCAGTACCAAGCCTTAGGTATTTCCTTGTATTAGTGAATTGTTACAGAAAATTCACACAAAACCTGGCCTCCATCTTGGCACCCTTGCACCTGCTATTGAATAAGGTCAGCCTTGGAAATAGTCATGCAGTGAAGAAGCATCCTTTGGGGAAGTGAAAAAGCAGCTATCAACTAAGGTGTTGGCACATTATGGTCCTAAGTGAGATCCTGTTCTGATAGGCAATATCTCCCTGCACAGTATAAGGGTAGTGCTGGCTCATCAGTGGCCCAGCGGAGAGGGACGCCTGACAGAGTATGCTTCCCAGACACTGGCTGATGCTGAATGAAGCAATGCCTAGACAGAGAAGGTAGATTTAGCGGTTATCTTTGGGGTGAGGAAGTTTCACCAGCACCTTTACAGAACAGAATTTGTCATGGCAACAGATCACAAGCCCCTATTAGGGCTACTGACGGAAGACAAGGCAGTGCTGCCCATAGCTTCCAGTAGAATTCAGCATTGGGCCCTTATTCTTAGCACATACAAGTCCAAGTTGGAACAACATTCAGAAAGCCAAGTGCTAATGCAGATGCCTTGAGCCTCCTCCCACTGGCAGATGCTCCACCAATGGTGCCTCCCCTGAAACAGTCCATTTTGTTTTGAAAATTTCTGGCCACCCTTCTAGTCAGCGCTGACAATATCAAATGATAGACACAAAAATATTCTGTCCTAGCAAAACAAAAACAGCTGGTGGTGACGGGGGAAACAGAACAGTCATTGCAACCAGTTTTGAAACCTTTTCTTGGGCCTAGTGAGACCAGGTCACAATGCAGGATGGCATATTATTTTGGGAAGAAAGGGCGATTGTCCCTTGCAAATGTCATCACCAGATACTGGCCAAACTCTACCAGAGTCATCCAGAGGTTTCCAAGATGAAGGTGCTAGCAAGAAGCTATGTCTGGGTGGCCAGGGGTTGATGGGGTTGGGTAGAGCAGGGCCCAGAGTGCCAAAAAGGACAAAAATTGCTACTAGCAGCTCGCCTACATTCGTGGGAATGGCCAGGTAAGCCCTGGACTTGGGTGCACGTTGACAATGCCAGTCCTTTCATGGGCTCAATGTTCCAGGTCATTGTAAATGCCCACCCAAGGTGGTTGGATGTGAATAACGTCTGCTAAGAAAACGCAGAGATGACAACTTTGAAGCTGCGAGCATCATTCGTGATATGTGAACTCCTGGAATTATTGGTCATGGACAATGGGACGTCGTTTACCAGCAAGAAATTTGAATATTTTCCTGAAGTCCAATGGCATTCAGCAGATAAAGACTGCTCCATACCATCCATCATCCAATAGTCCAGCAGTAACAGCAATCCAAACGTTGACAGCAGGCTTAAACAAGCAGTTTACAATGTGAATTGATACCAAACTGTCACAGTTCTTGTTTAATTATAGTATGCAATAACAGGGATTTGGCTCCAGCAGAGTTGCTGATGGGGAGACGACTCCATAGCAGGTTAAACCTGATATTTCCAGACCTGGGGGACAGGGTGAAACAGCAGCCGGAACACCAATGCTGGCCAAACACCTCCTGTAAGTGAGGGAAACAGTTTAACTCGGGGATGAAGTTTGGTGCTGGAACTATGGAAATAAATGGCCCTGTATGGGTAGAAGGCAAGGTTGATGCAAGTTCAGGTAGATGATAAAGTCCTGAATAAACATATGAACCATCTGAAACCACAGGTGCTTCACCCTCTGTCCAGTATTGAGAAAACTTTAGTGTCTGAAATGGATGCAGCCTGGACTCTGTAATCATTGGAAGATGAGGAGGAAACTCTCCTAAAACATTGTTGACACAAGAGAAGAGCTTATAGTCCTATACCTGCCACTTGTGTCTGAGTCAAAGAAATCAGATGTGGACTGAAAATGCCACAAGACAAGTTCCAAGTGAAAGACTAGGCCTATATCTCTTATAGAGTGCAAGGATGTAACAATTTGAACCAGGTAGACCTCGTTGACTATGAGGTTTTTAATTGGGACTATTAACTTGGGCCAATCAGGAAAGCCTTCTCCGACAAATATAACCAAGAGATTAGCATCCTTTCAGGAGGACTGATTCTTAAGCTAGCTAGTTATAGTGGATTCTTTTCCACTTATTGAGAACTCATTTCCAGGCTCGCTGGGTCACAGCTGGATTTTAATTCTCAGTTGGGAACTGTGTGTTTTTTTTAAGCCAGTGTATTATTATTGTTGTTGGAACTGAAGCAAAGGTGACTTGGTAGCAAGGTTTGCTCTTTACACCACAGTTTTAAGTATTTGCACTTTACTTTTGTGTGTTTTTGTATCTGGATTGAAAACTCCTGGGTCAGCTATGTCTTTGGTGATGGATTGTATTTCTGTGACTGGGCTAGGCCTCTGGGTGTCTGCTGTATTTTGGCAAGCAGACTATATGCCTCAAGGATGGACTGAGTTTCTGTATGTATGTATGCAGTGAAATGTGCTTGCTGTCTTTGGGCATAGAGTCTTCCAATAAGCATGGAATTGACCTTGGCCTTTGAGTGTGGACTTGGGCCTTCATCTTTGGATTGCTTGGTACATGCAATGTTTTGCATGGTCCCGAGTCTCTCAGGCCTTGCTAAGAACCAGCAGGTCAGTTGTTTGTTCTGAAAGCTGGATAGTGTGTAGGCTGCCCAAAAGCTGTTGCTCCAAGTGTTGGTAGGTCACCCTGAAAACCTTTCTCCCAGGGAGGCATAGAGGGAACTGGCAGGTGAGTAGGGGTGGGCTGAAAACCAAACAGTGCATGGAGGTAGGCTGTCCTGGAGGTGGTTGAAAGGCAAATAAGGGTGGGTGGATTGCTGGTTTGAGAAAGATGAAATGCCTCTCACTGGAGACCCAACATAGAAAATAACATAGCTGCAAACACACCAGGAATGTGTGGGAAATATTTCAACTGAGGGTTGTAAGGTCTCTCAATGACAGGCCCTTTTAAAGGGAAATAATACAAACCTATGCACTGTATAGGAAAAAGACTTGCAGGGTCTCTAACCCCTGACAAGTTTACTGATTATCCACTGCCTTAAAACAGACTGGTGGCAGGTGGCTAAAATGGTTAAGAAGGCATAGGAGGAGGTTTGGAGAATGTAAGAAGTTTGAGATTCTGAAACCCAGAGGATAGTGGGGACCTGAAAAACTCAGTCTGTCAGGGTGGTAGAGGTAGAAACCCTCAACATGCAAGTATTTCAATATGTACTTGCAATGCCAACTCATACAAATCTATGGGCCAAGTGTTTGGAAAAAGTGACTAGAATAACTAGGTGTTTGGCTGTGTTTGACCAGGGTGGATTTTATGGCCTGAGTTGCCTCTTTCTATACTGTAGAACACTGACTCTATGCCCACACCAGCTCACTAGCACTAACTAATGATGCTGATGTAATCTCCTGCTTTTTCCCCATATCCTTGCACATTATTTGTATAATAATGTTCCCTTGAATACATATTACTAAAAATGCTGTAATATTTACTTCTGTCAAAATACAAGTATTTTGCTTTTGTTCTACTTCATCCTTAGAGTCATAGGGTTCGCTCTCAAAGAACATGGAATTTGTGATCTGATCAAAATCCAATCCAGCCACTATCCATACTAGCTACTGGATTTCTGTTTCTACTTGGAAAAACAGTATTTTCTCATTCCTACTTCTACCTTTAGGCAACTATGCCTCATTGTAATTTTCAAATTGAAGAGGAAAAGATTTGAATGGAATTGTACACCACTTTACAACTCAATATAGTCATGGCTGTAACTTACTTTCCTGTGTATCCTCTCCATAACCCTCTATCTAATTCAAACTTCAATACATTCAATGATTTTATTTCAGGAAGCCAAGGGGAATGATAAAACTAATACCACTAGTGATTTGATTACGTAAGTATTTATGCACAAAGCACATATTACAAATAGGCTATAGGGGTTTTTTGGTGAGGATATGCATATCTCTTCCTCCTCATAGGAGTACTGAGGAATATTAGTTAATACCCACAGTGAAAATTAATTATACTAAAATCAGCAGAGTAGGTGCAATACTGGGCTCAATTTCCACAGCACAGTTGTACATGAAACACTTGGTAGAGATTGTGAATTAGCTACTGAAGGTTGTGGTTTTTAAGAGTCAGGCAACATTCTCCTCATAACTGCAAATACATGATCCAGCTGTTTAAAGTGTTGAAAGGTACAGACTGTCAATGCAAGTGGTTTATTTAATGTAAAATGAGTCCATTAGCAGAAAACATTATAAATATATGAAATTGCTGTGTCTGGAATCAGATGAAAAAAGAAATGCCTCACTTTCAGACTGGTGCATGTGTAAAAGACTAACATAGGTCAAAACAAGTAAGAGTATCTTCATTTTCTGCCATTGATTTCAATAGCTAAAAAATCACAGGTTATTGTAGAAAATTAATGGCTTGCATTTACATCACACTTTTCACTATCACCTTGAAATACTTTACAATGCAGTATTATTTGAAGTGTAGTCATTTTTCTAAAATAGGAAACTTCACAGCCAATGTGCAACAGCAAATTCCCCCAAATTAGCAATGTGGTAACAACCAGATAATCTGTTTTTGTGATGCTGATTGAGGTATCAATTACATTCTCACAATCTCCATTCCATGTGTAAACACAATTATTGCTTATACACTTTTGTCACTAATCAAAGCAGTGTAAATAGCAGTGTCTCTGGCCAAGTGTTAGTCTTTTCAAGATGTTAAAGCAAATATGACTTTATGCAGCATCTAGTATTCACAAATTGTTTACAATGCCTCATTACTATTATTATTACAAAAATTTATTCTGTATTAATCGTGACCAAATCTGCATAAGCAATATCAATAAGAAATATTTAGTTATACAAAATTCACAGATCTTCATTTATGACAGTGTGGTGCACAGAATGATGAATATCATAAACCTGGCAGCATTATTGATTAAATAGTACTTTCCTGAAAATGTTGAATGTTATGCTTCAGGATGAAATTTTCCAACTCTGATCTACTGCCAAATTTAATAACTTGTTCCATAATTTTGGTCTGCCAAGCTTTAACAAACCACAATTACGCTTTAATGGCTACGGCACAAGCTGTTCCCAACCTAGAAGCTACTCCAGCAGGATCTTCAAAACCATGTAGTTTGCTTATTCTCAGTTTTTCTTTACGTGTGCACTCTCTTACTGAAAAAAATAAACGACCAAAACCCCCAAGTTTAAATCTAGGTATCGACCGAACAAGCTACATAGTTGATCTTGAATCAGGACCAAATTACTAAATGTTTCCAGTGATGTCAGAATAACAGAATAAATGGCAACTTTGTAGCCGAAGTCCCCAAAGAAGCTTTCAAGGAATAAATTATTTGTCTCTTATTTTTATCTGTAGCTTTTAAGATTAAAGAAAGGCCACAAAAGCCAGCCTCTTCATACTAGAAAGTGTTATTGTAAAATTAAACATTATTTTAAGCTGTGTCTTGAATGAAGGATTGGTCACCAATAGGAAGGATGCTGGTAGCTTCGGTCAACAATCAGAGGAGAAGAGGGATCTGTAATGTGTTACGGCTGGGAATGATTTCGGAGGGAATGCTACATGTGAGGGCTGCAGGAAGTTAAAGGTGTCCTGAAGGAAATGGGAAAGGAAATTATAGTATTTACTGTTCCACTGAGCTACGAGGTGATAAGACGGTGATTTAAGTTGATCCTCAGGAAACTATGGCAGCACTGAATCAACACTCTTGCACTTTGAACATCATATGGAGGATACACTGAATGTGACAAGTACACCAAATGTACATAGAACAATACAGCGCAGAACAGGCCCTTTGGCCCTCGATGTTGCACCAACCTGTGAACTAATCTAAGCCCCTCCCCCTACTCCATCCATATGCTTATCCAAGGACTGTTTAAATGCCCCTAATGTGGCTGAGTTAACTACATTGGCAGGCAGGGCATTCCATGCCCTTACCACTGTCTGAGTAAAGAACCTGCCTCTGACATCTGTCTTAAATCTATCACCCCTCAATTTGTAGCTATGCCTATTTGTAGCTATGTAACAAAAACAAAGTTGCTAGAAAAGCTCAGCAGGTCTGGCAGCATCTGTAAAGGAAATCACTATTAAACTAGACAAGTTCTAACGGGCTTTACTGCTGGACTGAACCTGTGGTAAGTGTCGAAGGAATCGATGAGATGGAAAAGACAGCAAGAACTGCAGATGCTGGAATCTGAGTCAATACAGTCCTCATGAGGAGTGTAAACCGGAAACGTCAACTTTCCTTTACCTCTAATGCTGCCTGACTTGCTGTGTTCATCCAGCTCCACAATGTATTGAACGAGATGGAAAATCCTATTTCACCTCAGCATCATCAATCTACCCATCTACAATTCCAGCAGCAGTGACCATTGCATAGTCCTTATAGACTCACTCAACAATAACCTGCTCCCTGATGCTCAGATTAATTTCCACCAGGTGTATTCAGTTCCTGAATTCATTACAGCCTTAGTCCAAACCTTGTCTAAGTAGCTGAACTCATGAGGAGGTGAGGTGACTGTCCTTGACATCAAGCAGCATTCGACTGACTGTAGTTACAAGGAGCACTATTGAAATTGGAGTCAGTGGGAATAAGGAAAAAGTCTCTCCATTGGTCGGAGTCATACCTAGCAGAAAAGAAGATGGCTGTGCTTGTTGGCCGTGAATCATCTCAGACACAACACTGCAAGAGGTCCTGACAGTAATGCCCCAGGCCTAACCATCTTCAGCTGTTTCATCAGTAATCTTCCCTCCATAAGGTTAGATGTGGGGATTGAAATAACTCCAGAGGCCAGTATCCCATCATTAAGTCACCCTTTATTAACACGTGGAGAGTCCTTGACACTGATCCAGCTCCTTCAGAGCTAGGTCTGACTGAACAGCATGGACCGACACTCCTATTCTTATTTGTCAGCCAGGGCTCCCTGATTGGACCAGATCAACAGCCCCAATTGGGGAACTCATTCTATAAGGTCCACCTGGCTGACCTCATTATAATCACTACCTCCCTCCCAGAGTCCAAGGACATAGGTGGGTTATTTTTCTTGTAGCTCCTTCTGGAGTGTATTAGTACCTGGTCAGGCTTCTCCAACTCTGCCTCTGGTACGGGCAGTGTGTAACACACAGTGGCTCACCTCTTGCAACAAGACTGTCTTGGAAGAAATTAATTATCTTCTTCAGATGGCAAAGGTATCAAGGCAGCAACATCTGCCATGTCCATTTCAAATTCAGAGGTCTCTTCAACACTTGACAGTGAGAAAAAAACTCACGGGTCCCAGAACAGTTGAAAAGACTATCAAGCAGCCAGGCATATTTTGTTCCTGCACTATTTACAAGTTTGCAGCTTTTATATGGTCCATGTGATTGTTCAGGACAGTCACACCTACAGAAATTTTATACATCACTCGACCTGACCGTGCTGCTTACCCATTCAGGGGCATTCCCATCGTTCATACATGAAACTTCATTCCCTGAGCAAACTCGCTCTCTTGCCTAGCCGGGTATTGTGTCCAGCATTGCCTCCTTGATGCCATTTCACTGTAACCCCTGTACGGGAAGATCAGATTTAATCTAGTGCAGAGTTTTCTCCCCATTAGCAACTCTGCTGGAGCTATCCCTGCAGTTGCATGATGGGTGGTCCTTTAATCAAACAGGAACCAGGACAGTTTGATATCTAGTGAAGCTGTAGGTTGTTTCTTTAAGCCTGCCCTCAACTTTTTAACTGGTCTTTCTGCCAGACCACTGGATAATTGTTAGTGTGGAGCTGTCCTTACATGTCAAATACAATTCAACTGTAGGGAATATTGAAATTCCCTGCTGGTAAACGATGGCCAATGATCTGTGACTAACACTTCCTGAGTACACATCCTGTAAGAGATGCTCACAGTTTCTCTATCATCGTCTCCGTGTTGGACAGACGAACTCTATGCATGTCAAACCACTGAGTGGGCATCCATAAGCACGGAGAACATTGAGCCCATAAAAGGACCTGCATAGCTATCATGCCACCAAGTCCAAGGTTTTACCGGCCATTCCTACGTCTATGAAGAGAACTGCTAGCGGTAACTTTTGCCCTTGTTGGCACTTTAGGCACTGCCCCATCAACACGGCTATGTTGGCATCCAATGCTAGCCACCGGATATAACATCTTCATTTTGGAAAACCCTAGATAACTCTGGTGGAGTTTAGCCAGTATTTGGCCTACGCTTGGGACAATCACTCTTGCTCCCCACTATTGTGATCTGGACTTTGCTGTTTCAAAAAGTTTTCAATTCTGGTTGTGACAGTCCTCTGGTTTTCCCCCATCACCACCAGCCGTTTCAAATTTGCCTGGACCAGATCTTCCTGCATCCAAAGTCTGATGTTGTCAGCTGTGAGCATACATGTGTCCAAGAAATTTAAAACTATTACGTTCTCTTCCAGTGGCAGTACCTCAAGTAGAGTATCTGCCTTGTCCTCTTTAAGTAGACCCAGCAGTGGTTTGTGGTCCGTTACTTCACAAATTTATGTCTATAAAGGTATTGGTACAACTTCCTGATTCCAAATATAACAACCAAACCTTCTTCCTCCATCTGGGCATATTTACCACTGCATTAGCCAAAGTCCTAGGTGCAGAAACTATTGGGCCACCTATGAGCTATCACTACCCCAATTCCATGAGGAGGCACCGCACGTCAATACCAGGTCTCACGTGGGATCATAGTGTGCCTTAGAGGATGATAGCTGTTGCTTCACTTGCCCAAAAGCCATTTCTTGACTACAAGACTATTCCCAAGGCTGAGTGTTTTCTCAGAGTTAAGGCAAGTGTACCAGGATGGAGGCCAGGTCATGTGTGAACATTCCATAATAATTCACTAATTCAAGGACACACCTAAACTCTGCTACAGACATGGGAGCCAGGGCACCTTTGATCTCCCTCACTTAATCTTCCAATGGTTGTAACCCCATCTTGTTGACTCTGTAGATCATGTAGGTCACTTGTTGTGCCTGGAACACAATTTTTTCCCTTCTAATGCTTATGCCACCTGGGAGAAAGGGCTCAGGACCATTTTCAAGTTCTCTATGTGCTCCTTACTGATCTTCCCTGTTATTAACCTGTCATTGGGATAAACAGCAATCTGGATAGATGTTGTAAGATGTTCTCCATAATCCGATGAAAAATGGCTCAGGCTGACGCTACCCCACACAGCAGTCTCATATGTTAGTACAAATCCTTCTGAGTATTAACTACAGGATACTTCTGGGAATCCTCATTTAACTACAATTGCCAATGTGCATGTCTCATGTTCAGCTTTATGAAGGAGAACTCTCCCTACTGGCTTTGTGCATAACCCTTTCATGCGAGAAATTGGGTTTTTATCCAGCTGCAAAAAGTGGTTTACCATTTGTCTAAAGTTCGCATAAAAGCAAACCACCTTGTCAGGCCTCACAATTGGTACAACCGATGCTGACCATTTTATAAACTGGATTGATCTGATGATTTCTTTGCTTTTCAGCCTTCTGATTTCTGCCTCTACTTTTGCTCGTAAGGCAAATGGCACTTGGCAGGCTTTAAAGAATCATCTTAGCTCCTTTGATAGACCCTGGCCTTCCTAAAAAACATCTGGGAGTGAATTAGGACTTCACTCGGGGAGCCATTTTCCATTTGCAAAATGCTCAGCCAATCAAGGTGTATCTTTCTCAACCAATTTCACACAATCAAGCTTGGGACTGAGCCTTGGACTACTATAAATGGTAACTGATCCAGCTGCTTCTCATATGAGACCAGAACCAAAGTTGTTCCCCAGTGTACATTCCCAGTCTAACTGGTATCTTGCACAAACGTAAGGGTTGGAGTCTAGAGCGAATTTTATTAAAGACTGGTTCTCCGATCACTGAAACAGCCATGCCAGTATCGACGTTCATTAGAAGCGGATGACTATTTGACCAAACATTTATGTTGAGTAGTGACAAGCAAATCAGAGCCAAACAATTTAACTCCTCCAAACCAGATGTAGGTGGACATTCCAGGGTGTGCATTCTCCTGGATACTAGCTTTATAGTTCTCTTACTCAATTTGGGTCTCTTTTGCTGCCGTGAGTCCACATACCAGCAGCAACTACACTGATTTGCTGGCCCAGATCCTGAAGAAAATTTTAACTGTTTGGCTAAGGCTTTGCTTTGCTTTGGGGTGTTGCTGTGAACTGACCCAGAGACCCTCTGTTCCGGGTATGTCCTGACCGAAGCTATGCAATGTCTTCACTGAAGTGATTTTCCCCAAGTTCAGTGAGACTGGCAAAGGTATCCACTTCTATCAGCATATCCTTGCTGCCTCACAGCACCAGAGACCTAGGTTCGATTCCACCCTCGGGCAACTGTCTGTGTGGAGTTTGCATGTTCTCCCCATATCTGCGTGGGTTTCCTCCGGGTGCTCCAGTTTCTTCCCACAGTCCAAAGATTTGTAGGCTGGGTGGATTGGCCATGCTAAATTACCTGTAGTGTTCAGGGATGTGTAGGTTAAGTGGATGGGTCTGGATGGGCTGCTTTCAGGGTTGGTGTGGAATTGTTGAGCCGAAGGGCCTGTTTCCGCATTGTCGGGATTCTATCTTCTCCTTGACAATTCGAGATGTCCAATAAGTGCTATCTTAGCCAGTGATGCCCACATCTATGAATAAATATTTTTAAATGCGAGTTTCAAATCAGAAAAGCAACTGCACTCTAACAGCCTGATTTAAATATGTAAGACACTCGGAAACCCATTTTGTGACAGGGAAATGGCAGCTGACAGAGTGCGTTGGAACAGGTTTACACATATTTCACTTCTCTACCTTTCATGTGAGTGTCAATGACAAGGTGTTCATTTCAATTCACGTGGTCAGCAAAATTTACTTTCAAATGTGTCTGCAGCCCTACTTGAATATTTACAATAATTGCATCCTTTCTATTCATCTGCCCATATCTCAAATCAGTCTGAGTCCAGGGAATGAAATTATAATGAGTGCTATTAGTTAATAATATTCCAGGCATTCTTTTGCTCTTTTATTAATATAAGTCCTGTATTCCACATTCAAGATTAGCATTTTAATTTTTGTTAAAAGCTGTTCAAAGTTTGATGCAGAATTTTGATTGCCAGAACGTTTTGCACCTTAACATAGACCACGGAAACTAATCAGATTACGTGGAGGTCTGTCAGCATCTGAGGAGAAAGTCAGACTTAATGCTTCAAGTCCAGTGACCCTTCCTCAGAACAGCTCTGCTGACCTGCTGAGCTTTTCCAGCAATTTCTGTTTTTGTTCCTGATTTGCTGCATCTGCAGTTCTTTCAGTTTTTATTTAGTATTTAATTCACTGCCACTTCTCTTCTTGGTGTGCCCACCTTGAAGAAGTTCTGCTCTTCTCTCCAATGGGATTTCAGTTTCAATCTTTCTTCTCATCCACCAGCATTAATTTCACTGTCAGTCCTGGCGTTTGACTAAGATATTATTTGCTAAAACTTGTTTCCATAGTCATATCACATTCCTCAGTGACTTCATCCAGCTAAGAGTCACCCCACGCGGATTCTAACTGAAGTTTCATCCCTCATGTTTTAAATCCTCCCAGGATCACAGAGATCTCTGTGGTATTCAACGTTCCACGGACAGCTGCACTTGCCACATCCTGAGATCCATACTCAGGGCCATGTGGTGTCACATGCACACTCTCAACCTTTCTCACAACAGCAATGCAACACACTGGCTCAGGGTTGCACCACTCCGCAGTTCCACTTCATCCTCGGGCTCATGCATCATACTAACCAGAAGCTTTTCCCTTTCCTTTCAGGCATCAAGGCTCACCTCATTCGGGGTTTACTACAGGCCCCCCAATAGCAGCAGGGAGATTGAAGAAAGCATAGGTCGACAGATTTTGGAAAAGTGTGGATGTAGTAGGGTTGTTGTAATGGGTGACTTTAACTTTCCCAATATGGATTGGAACCTCCTTCGAGCAGAAGATTTGAATGGAGCTGTTTTTGTAAGGTGTGTTCAGGAGGGTTTCCAAACTCAGTACGTTGACAGGCCAACGAGGGGAGAGGCCATTCTAGACTTGGTGCTCAGAAACGAGCTGGGGCAGGTATCAGATCTTGTGGTGGGAGAGCATTTTGGTGATAGTGACCATAACTGCCTCACATTCTACATAGCTGGCGAGTTTTGAGAAGATTTGTAGCTCAGGTTGAGGTTCTGGATGTGAGTTTGCTTGCTGAGCTGGAAGGTTCATTTTCAGACGCTTCGTCACCATTCTAGGTAACATCATCAGTGAGCCTCCGACGAAGCGCTGGTGTTCTGTCTCGCTTTCTATTTATGTTTAGGTTTCCTTGGGTTGGTGATGTCATTTCCTGCTTTGGTGATGTCATTTCCTGTTCTTTTTCTCAGGGGATGGTAGATTGGCTCCAAATCAATGTGTTTGTTGATGGAGTTCCGGTTGGAACGCCATGCTTCTAGGAATTCCCGTGCGTGTCTCTGTTTGGCTTGTCCTAGGATGGATGTGTTGTCCCAATCAAAGTGGTGTCCTTCCTCATCTGTATGTAAGGATACGAGTCATAGTGGGTCATGTTGTTTTGTGGCTAGTTGATGATCATGTATCCTGGTGGCTAGCTTTCTGCCTGTTTGTCCAATGTAGTGTTTGTCACAGTTCTTGCAAGGTATTTTGTAGATGACGTTTGTTTTATTTGTTGTCTGTATAGGGTCTTTTACGTTCATTAGTTGCTGTTGTAGTGTGTTGGTGGGTTTGTGGGCTACCCTGATGCCAATAGGTCCGAGTAGTCTGGCAGTCATTTCGGAAATGTCTTTGATGTAGGGGAGAGTGGTTATGGTTTCTGGGCCCGTTTTGTCTGTTGGTTTGGGTTTATTGCTAAGGAATCGGCGGACTGTGTTCATAGGGTACCCATTCTTTTTGAATACGCTGTATAGGTGGGTACCCTATGAACACAGTCCACCGATTCCTTAGCAATAAACCCAAACCAACAGACAAAACGGGCCCAGAAACCATAACCACTCTCCCCTACATCAAAGACATTTCCGAAATGACTGCCAGACTACTCGGACCTCTTGGCATCAGGGGGGCCCACAAACCCACCAACACACTAAAACAGCAGCTAATGAACGTAAAAGACCCTATACAGACAACAAATAAAACAAACATCATCTACAAAATACCTTGCAAGAACTGTGACAAACACTACATTGGACAAACTGGCAGAAAGCTAGCCACCAGAATACATGAACATCAACTTGCCACAAAACGACATGGCCCACTATCACTCGTATCCTTACATACAGATGAGGAAGGACACCACTTTGATTGGGACAACACATCCATCCTAGGACAAGCCAAACAGAGACACGCACGAGAATTCCTAGAAGCATGGCATTCCAACCGGAACTCCATCAACAAACACATTGATTTGGAGCCAATCTACCATCCTCTGAGAAAAAGAACAGGAAATGACATCACCAACCCAAGGAAACTTAACCAGATAAATAGAAAGCGGGACATAACACCAGCGCTTCGTCGGAGGCTCACTGTTGATGTTACCTACAATGGTGATGAAACATCTGGGAACAAACCTTCAAGCTCAGTGAACCACCTTACATCTGGAGCAAAATAAAGACCCACTCTCTTGTGGACCAAGAGAAGGAGAGTGCTGTCATGGAGGTGAAAGGAGGACGTCGGGTTGGCTGTGCACCCTTGCAACCAGTGGATCTTAATGCTGGCTTCGGCCTAACGCTGGTTCAGGGGAGCAGCCAACCTGCAACGATGGCTGCGGCAAGTGCTCGTGCCCCAGGTCAGGGGGTCCGGAACACCATCCGTGTTTCCTTAAAGAAGGTGGATGAAGGTGCACCTGTGGACCGCACCTTCTTCGTGAAGAGGGTCCTGTTGGACTGTTGTGGGTTCGCTGCTGCGGACATTTATTGCCTGCAGGATTTCCCCGGAGGAGGTTTTTACGATGTGACCTTCAGGAGTGCCAAGCTTTGCGAGCGCTTCCTGGAGGTTTTCAAGGAGAAAGGAGGTGAGGGCCCCCTCTCTGTATTGACCGCTGTCCCGCTGTTTGTGATGCCAGCACAGAGGAGCCGTACGGTGACTGTGCATATGTACAACCCGCATGTGCCAGCAGTTGATGTCCTGACCTTCCTCGGAAGGTATGTGAAGGTGGAAGGGGACCTAACTGACATCGTCAGTAAGAGGCAGGTCAAGGTGACGCTGAGGATGGGCGCAGACGGGAATGTCGCACACCCACCGTCCAGCTTCGCGATCGGCGGGAGCAGGGGCTACCTGACCTATGCAGGGCAACCTAAAGTCTGCCATGCCTGTGGTAGGTCAGGTCACATGGCAGCCGACTGCAAAGTCACCATCTGCAGGAACTTCAGGGAGGAGGGACACCTTGCAAAGGATTGCCCACGAGAGAAAAGCTGCAACCTTTGCGGGGAAGCGGGCCACTTCTATAGGGCATGCCCGCGGCGGGGTACCACCTACGCCCAGGTCACCAGCAGGGGATATGCGGGGCCAGCCCCCCCGGAGGAGAGGAAGGCGTCAGGGCCCAGCAAGGACCCCACTAATGTGCACGAGGGCCAGGCCGTGCAGGAGGGCCCAGCCCTGCAGGATGGGCCCGAGGCCAGCAAAGCACCCCTGCAGGCACCGATCCCCCCCGACAACCCGGAGCCAATGGAGGCGGCGACAGGCGACCCAGGGGAGTGGACAACAGTCCGGAAAGCGAGGAGGAAGGTGCATCGACGGGCCCAGGAACCGCAACCATCAGGCGCGAAGAGGCAGCAACAGGGGGGCTATAAGAGCTCCTCTGACGAGGAGGATTCAGAGAGGGCCCACCCAAAGCAGCAGTTAAAGATCTCGAGGGGGAAGGAAAGCAGCACCCCGCTTCCAGGTGACGGGAGGCGTCCTGAGGCTCCCTCCGACACCCAGTCAAGTGCCGCTGGAGCACTGGAGGACCCCCCGGAACTTCCAGGCGGGAAGGAGGAAACAGCGCGTCCCCAGCCTGACCCGGAGCCGGACCCTCCTGCCTCCGCACCCCTGACGGGGGGATGCCACCCGGAAGGCAGCACGGACGGTTTCCTGAGCCCAGAGAGCGTCCAGCAGTTAGCCCGGGCAATGGGCATGAAGGGACAGATGGAGGGGCTGGACCTTGGAATTGGGGAGGGTACTGCGGTCACTGCCCACAATGGGGGTACGAGTTGCGAGCATTAATGTGCGCAGCGTCAAGTCAACCGCGAGATGTGTGTCCACGTTGGCCTACCTGGCCACCATCAAGGCGGACCTCCTGTTTCTGCAGGAGTGCGGGATACCGCACCTCGGCAGGTACGGGAAATGGTCCGGCGCCTGGACCTGTGGGCCTTCGATCTGGTCGGGGGGTAACGACTGTCGCTCCTCGGGCCTGGCTATTCTGCTGCGGGGGCGCAACTTCACCATCTCTCAAGTTCAGGAGGTTTGGGGGGGGGTCGCCTCCTAGTGGCTGACATCACCTATAGGAATGCCCCCTGAGGCTGATCAACGTGTACGCCCCAGCGGTACGGAGTGAGCGGTTGGCCGTCCTGCAGCGGCTTCCACCCCTGCTGGCTACGTCCAGGCCGGTCATCCTAGGCGGAGACTTCAACTGCATCATCGATGCAGATGGAAGATCCGGCGTGGGGACAGCGGGTGGGGGGAGTCAACTGGACGTCACGTCCAGATTCCTGATGGGCATGGTGAAGGACGCCAAGCTGCTCGACGTCTTCAGCACCCCTGCAGACGGAGCGCAGCGGAGGTACACCTGGTCGCGGCCAGACGGGTCTATCCGCTCAAGGATAGACTTCCTGTTTGTGTCACGGACGTTCTCGGTCAGGTCCACCGGCGTCGAGCCGGTGTTCTTCTCTGACCACTGCCTCCTGCTGGCCGACTGTCACTTACAGGACGACCGGCCAGCCAGCAAGGGGACGTGGAAGCTCAACACGACTCTGTTGACCCCAGAGAACGTCGAGGACCTTAAGAGGGAGTACGCCGGTTGGAGAACTGTGAAACCCCTCTTTGAGTCTCCTGGCGACTGGTGGGAGATGGTGAAGGAGAACATCAAGAGGTTCTTTGTCCTCAAGAGTGTTCAGAAGGCAAGAGAGAGGCGGGGAAAGCTGTCGCGACTCCAGAAAAGGGTGCAGAACCTGCTCCTTCTGCAGTTGATGGGGCCGATGTCACGGAGGACCTCCGCGAGGTGAGGGGCCAGGAAGCCTCGCTCTTCGCCGCGGAGGCCTCCAGGATAACCTTCCAGTCCAGGGTCCGCTCCGTGGAGCAGGATGAGACGTGCTCGTGTTTCTTCTTTCAGAAGGTGCACAAAGAGAGCTCTGTGCTTAGCCGGCTGAAGGAGGACGACGGCTCAGTGACGTCGTCTCGACCCGACATTTTGAGGATCAGCAGATCCTTCTATGCCGGACCGTACGACGCAAAGCCCACGGACAGCACGGCCTCCAAGTTGTTCCTGTCGTCTATCATGGAGGTCTTAGGCGACGGCACGAGGGAGTGGCTGGACCGGCCGATATCCCTGGACGAGCTGGCCAGAGCCCTCAAGTCCTTGCAGAGGAATAGGACTCCCGGAAGCGACAGCTTACCGGTCGAGCTGTATTCCGCTCTGTGGGGCCTGGTCGGCCAGGACCTGCTGGAGGTGTACGATGGTGCGCTTCGGGCAGGGGAAATGTGCAAGTCCATGAGGAAGGGCATCATCACCCTCATTTACAAGAGGAAGGGGGAGAGGGAAGAAATTAAGAATTGGCGTCCCATTTCACTTTTGAACGTGGACTACAAAATCCTGGCCAAGGTCATAGCCAACCGGGTCAGGTCTGTCCTGGAGTCGGTGATTCACCCTGACCAAACCTGTGCTGTGCCGAGCAGGAAGATCGCTGAGAGCCTCGCGCTCATCAGGGATACGATCGCCTACGTACAGGACAGGCGGGTGGACACCTGCCTCGTCAGCCTGGACCAGGAGAAGGCCTATGACAGGGTCTCTCATGCTTACATGAGGGGCGTCCTCTCCAAATTGGGGTTCGGGGAGGGCATCCGCAATTGGATCCGGCTGCTCTACGCCAACATCGTTAGCGCAGTCTCGATCAACAGGTGGAAATCAGACAGTTTTCCTGTTAGATCTGGAGTCAGGCAGGGCTGCCCACTCTCTCCTGCCTTGTTCGTGTGCTGTGTGGAGCCCTTCGCCGCCTCCATCAGGAAGGACGTGAGCCTGAAGGGCGTGACTATCCCAGGCAGCGGAGGCCTTCAGGTCAAGACCTCCCTGTACATGGGCAGTGTCGCCGTCTTCTGCACCGGTCGTCGGTCGGTGAGTAGACTATTGGACATCTGCGGCCAGTTTGAACTGGCCTCGGGTGCCAAAGTTAATAGGGGTAAGAGCGAGGTCATGTTCTTCGGGAACTGGGACAACCGCTCCTTCATCCCCTTCACCGTCAGGACAGACTACCTGAAGGTGCTGGGTGTTTGGTTTGGTGGAGCTGGGGCATGCACTAAGACTTGGGAGGAGCGTATCGCCACATTGAAGCAGAAGCTGGGCAGGTGGACGCTCCGGTCCCTCTCCATCGCGGGTAAGAACCTGGTTGTCAGGTGCAAGGGGCTTTCGGTACTGTTGTATGTGGCGCAGGCCTGGCCTATTCCCTGGACCTGCGCCGCTGCGGTCACCCGGGCCATCTTCCACTTTATTTGGGGGTCGAGGATGGGCCGGGTCCGCAGAGACACCATGTACAAAGACCTGGAAAATGGGGGAAAGGGCGTACCGAACGCCACCCTTGCCCTGACGGCTACCTTCGTGTGCGGCTGCATCAAGCTGTGCGTAGACCCTCAGTACGCAAACACCAAGTGTCACTACTTACTGAGGCTCTACCTGTCCCCGGTGTTGCGAAGGATGGGCCTGGCCTCGTTGCCGCGGAACGCTCCGAGTAGTTGGACCGTTCTGTACCACCTGTCCTTCGTGGAGAAATTTTTGAAAGGAAACACCTTTGACCACAAGGCCGTCAGGCAGTGGTCAGCACGTAGTATCCTCGGGACCCTTCGGGAAAAGGAGAGGGTAGATCCTGTTGTGTGGTTCCCCACACAGACTGCCAAAGTCGTTTGGCAGAATGCCTCATCGCCAGAACTTTCAAACAAGCACAAGGACATTGCTTGGCTGGCGGTGAGAGGGGCTCTGCCAGTGAGATCCTTTATGCATGCCCGGAATCTCTGCACCACCGCACGCTGCCCTCGAGGTGACTGCGGGGGGGACCAGACTGTCGATCACCTCCTTCTGGAGTGTGCCTACGCACAGGAGGTCTGGAGGGGGATGCATTGGTATTTGTCGAGGTTCGTCCCGAGCAGCTCCGTGACGCGGGACTCCGTGCTCTACAGGCTGTTTCCGGGGACGCACACCGAGACCAACATCAACTGCGCCTGGAGGACCATCAATGCGGTGCAAGATGCTCTTTGGTCTGCCCGCAACTTGCTGGTCTGCCAGCTGAAAGAACTGACCCCGACCGAGCGTTGCAGACTGGTGCACTCCAAGGTCCAGGACTACGTGCTGAGGGACGCGCTAAAGCTTGGGGCAGCCGCAGCCAAGGCGCGGTGGGGGAAGACCACTGTATGAAACCCCTCGTCCAGAATAGAAAAAAGAACCCTATCTGGTAACTGGGCCCAGCTGGCGCCTTCCCCAACTGGTCAGGGGGCCAACGGGGACTGTGCGGGGTGACGACTGCCGGGGTGTTTTCTTTGCTTTGTTTTTTTTTCCTTCTTTGTTTTTTTCCTTTAGTTGGTGTATGTACCCCCCTGGGTAACCCGGTGCGGCTTGCATGACTGGGTAGGTGTGTAAATATGTTTTTTTTGTACATCTTACGAATAAAGTATTTTTTTTCAAATTAAAAAAAAAGGTGACGAAGCGTCTGAAAATGAACCTTCCAGCTCAGCGAGCAATCTCACATCCAGATTCTACATAGCTATGGAGAAGGAGAGGATTAGGCAAAATGGGAGGATATTTAATTGGGGAAGAGGAAATTATGATGCGATTAGGCATGAGTTAGGAAGCATGGACTGGGAGCAATTGTTCATTGGTAAAGGCACTATAGGCATGTGGAGACTGTTTAAGGAACAGTTGTTGCGAGTGATGAATAAATATGTCCCTCTGAGTCAGGCAGGAAGGGGTAAGATAAAGGAACCTTGGATAACGAGAGCGGTGGAGCTTCTCGTCAAAAGGAAGAAGGTAGCTTACATAAGGTGGAGGAAGCTAGGGTCAAGCTCAGCTCTAGAGGATTACAGGCATGCGAAGAGGGAGCTCAAAAATGGTCTGAGGACAGCCAGGAGGGGTCACGAGAAAGGCTTGGCAGAACGGATTAGAGAGAACGCAAAGGCATTTTACACTTACGTGAGGAATAAGAGAATGGTCAAAGAAAGAGTAGGGCCGATCAGGGATAGCATAGGGAACTTGTGTGTGGAGTCTGAGGAGGTAGGGGAAGCCCTAAATGAGTTTTTTGCTTCTGTCTTTACGAAAGAAACGAACTTTGTAGTGAATGAAACCTTTGAAGAGCAGGTGTGCACGCTGGAATGAATAGAGATAGAGGAAGCTGAAGTGCTGAAAATTTTGTCAAACGCTAAGATTGACAAGTTGCCAGGCACGGACCAGATTTGTCCTCGGCTGCTTTGGGAAACGAGAAATGCAATTGCTTCACCACTTGCGAAGATCTTTGCATCCTCGCTCTCCACTGGAGTCGTACGCGAGGACTGGAGAGAGGCAAATGTAACTCCTCCCTTCAAGAAAGGAAATAGGGAAATCCCTGGCAATTACAGACCAGTAAGTCTCACGTCTGTCGTCTGCAAGGTGTTAGAAAGGATTCTGAGGGATAGGATTTATGACCATCTGGAAGAGCATGGCTTGATTAAATGCAGTCAACACGGCTTTGTGAGGGGCAGGTCATGCCTCACAAACATTATCGAGTTCTTTGAGGATGTGACTAGAAAAGTTGATGAGGGTCGAGCTGTGGATGTGGTGTATATGGACTTCAGCAAGGCATTTGATAAGGTTCCCCATGGTAGGCTCATTCAGAAGGTCAGGAGGAATGGGATACAGAGGAACTTAGCCGTCTGGATACAAAATTGGCTGGCCAACAGAAGACAGCGAGTGGTAGTAGAAGGAAAATATTCTGCCTGGAAGTCAGTGGTGAGTGGTGTTCCACAGGGCTCTATCCTTGGGCTTCTACTGTTTGTAATTTTTATTAATGACTTGGATGAGGGGATTGAAGGATGGGTCAGCAAGTTTGCAGATGACACGAGGGTTAGAAGTGTTGTTGACAGTATAGAGGGCTGTTGTAGGCTGCAGCGGGACATTGACAGGATGCAGAGATGGGCTGAAAGGTGGCAGATGGAGTTCAACCTGGATAAATGCGAGGTGATGCATTTTGGAAGGTCGAATTTGAAAGCTGAGTACAGGATTAAGGATGGGATTCTTGGCAGTGTGGAAGAACAGAGGGATCTTGGTGTGCAGATACATAGATCCCTTAAAATGGCCACCCAAGTGGACAGGGTTGTTAAGAAAGTATATGGTGTTTTGGCTTTCATTAACAGGGGGATTGAGTTTAAGAGTCGTGAGATCTTGTTGCAGCTCTATAAAACTTTGGTTAGACCGCACTTGGAATACTGCGTCCTGTTCTGGTCGCCCTATTATAGGAAAGATTGTGATGCTTTGGGAAGGGTTCAGAGGAGGTTTACCAGGATGCTGCCTGGACTGGAGGGCTTATCTTATGAAGAGAGGTTGACTGACCTCTGACTCTTTTCATTGGAGAAAAGAAGGAGGAGAGGGGACCTAATTGAGGTATACAAGATAATGAGAGGCATAGATAGAGTTGATAGCCAGAGACTATTTCCCAGGGCAGAAATGGCTAACATGAGGGGTCATAGTTTTAAGCTGGTTGGAGGAAAGTATAGAGGGGGTGTCAGAGGCGGGTTCTTTACACAGAGAGTTGTGAGAGCATGGAATGCATTGCCAGCAGCAGTTGTGGAAGCAAGGTCATTGGGGACATTTAAGAGACTGCTGGACATGCATATGGTCACAAAAATTTGAGGGTGCATACATGAGGATCAATGGTCAGCACAACATCGTGGGCTGAGGGGCCTGTTCTGTGCTGTACTGTTCTATGTTCTATCCCCTCCTCCAACCCTACTTCCTGTCAGGTATTCACTATCGCTCCTAACCTTCCTCTCTCTGTTGCTGAATGCTCCATACTCAGCAAAGGCCTCAGCTTTATCCCTCTGCGTCCCCACCTTAAAGAATTTCAGGCACAACGTGATATTGAATTCTTCTTCCACTGTCTTCGCCTCTGTGCCTATTTCTTTGGGCAAGAGTCCTCTCCCCATCCCACAGACCCCTTCATCCAGGTCCAACACTCTCCCTCTACCGAACCCCTCCCTCTGGCCTTTTCCCTGCACTCAGTCTGTTCATTCAGAACTGTCAACATGATATTGGTCACCTCAATATCTCTGGCTCACGAAATTCAACCTATCTCCCTCCAAAGTGACTGCACTCCACACGCTTCGATCTAACCCTGACTTTGTTATTAAGCCTGCCGATAAGGGTTATGCTGTTGTGATCTGGCGTACTGGCCTCTACATTGCAGAGGCTGAGCACCAGCTCGCTAATACCTCCCCCCATCTTCCCCTGGACCATGACCCCACCATTACGCATCAGGCCATTGTATCTACTATGGTAACTGACCTCATTTCATCTGGTGACCTGTCCCCCACTGCTTCCAAGCTGATGGTGCCCCAGCCCTGCATAGCTCGCTTCTACCTCCTTCCAAAAATCCACAAGCAGGACTGTGCGGGCAGGATAATTGTTTCAGCCTGCTCCTACTCCTCAGATCTAATTTATTCCTACCTTGACTCAGTCTCAACTCTCCTGGTCCAGTCCCTGCCCACATACATCTATGATTCCTCTGATGATGTATGCCAGTTTCATAATTTCCAGTTTGCAGGTACAACCCTTCCTCTATACCATGGTCATGCAATCCCTTTACACATCCATTCCCCACCAGGAGAGTCTTAGGGCTCTCTGCTTCTTCCCAGAGCAAGCACCTGAACCATCCCCACCCACCATCATACTCCATTTGGCCAAGCTCATCCTCACCCTCAACAAGATAATAAAATGTGAGGCTGGATGAACACAGCAGGCCAAGCAGCATCTCAGGAGCACAAAAGCTGACGTTTCAGGCCTAGACCCTTCATCAGAGAGGGGGACGGGGAGAGGGAACTGGAATAAATAGGGAGAGAGGGGGAGGCGGACCGAAGCTATACTCTCCTCTCTACCTATCTTCTTTTCTCTCCATCTTCGGTCCGCCTCCCCATCTCTCCCTATTTATTCCAGTCCCTTTCCCCATCCCCCTCTCTGATGAAGGGTCTAGGCCTGAAACATCAGCTTTTGTGCTCCTGAGATGCTGTTTGGCCTGCTGTGTTCATCCAGCTTCACACTTTGTTATCTTAGATTCTCCAGCATCTGCAGTTCCCATTATCTCTGCTCACCCTCAACAACTTCTCTTTTAATCCTGTCCCGAGGAAGGGTCACCAGACCTGAAACGTTAACTTTGATTTTTTTTCTCCACAAATGCTGCCAGACCTGCTGAGTTTTTTCAGCAACTTCTGTTTTTGTTCCTGATTCACAGTATCCACAGTTCTTTCGGTTTTCAATCAGATTACATTTTTGAAAACAAAAACTTTAATTTTTAGTCCTTGAGAGGAGTCTTATTCAACGTAAAACCACAACTCAGTTTCTTGCTCCGTGGGTACTATCTGTCTTGTTTGATATTCCCAATGCTTTTGCTTTTGTTTTAGATCTCCATTATCCACAGTATTTTGCTTTCACAATAATTTGAATTTTGCCTTTTGGACTCCTCATGTTATTACTATGGTGAGAGCTTCTGTTCTGGTAGGGTCTCAGATTTCTATACAGTTTACCTTTCTTTCGATGGACAGCTATATGGGAAATACAGATACCTGAGAAAAACCTCTCTGTCAATGATTTCACTTATCCTAAAAAATGTAGTACAAGGGAAGAATCTTGCTTCCAGATCGAAACATTACTCTGCACATCAGATTGTGACTGAACCTACAATGTCAGTTTTATTTGGCCATCCATAGATAGGTTAGCCTGGATTTCTACATATGGTTTTGTGGGTGGTTAAATTGTATTTCAAACAAGAAGTGTAGAATAACCCATTGATTATGCTACTAGACAAACAATCCAGGTGTCACGAGTTTAATTCCCACCACGAGATTTTGAGAAAATGCTTAAAACCAAAATTGCTCATGAGTGCCCTACAATCACATTATTTTCAGAAGAAATTTCCTAGCATGAATATTAAAAGTCAATATAATATGATCAGATAAATATGACTCCTGTAAACAGCTGCAGATTAATTTACAATGCGCCAATTTTATCATCAAAATGGTTAAACCTTTAGTAAGAACATTGATTTGGATATGAAACAAACAGAATACTAATGATTAGTGTCTGGGAGGAAAGCTGCTGCAAGCTCTAAAGATAACCAAAACATAAATTAAACTCCAACTTTAAAAAAAATCACACAACACAGAAAACAACAACATGATTTCAAGGCAGTACACGTGCAGCATCCAGATGATAATCTGAAGCCAGTTTATCATTTTATCTGAACCAAATAGTCCACTGCCCTTTGTTAACTCCTGGGAATCTATCCCCATAATAAATCAGGTAATACAACTTGCCCACAGATGTATATTTTAAAATATGTAATAGTCATATGAAGGTTCTGCTTAAAAAAATATTTATATAAAAATGAAAATAGCTACAATGTTATTTCATAATATTTACATTCTTTCCCACAAGAACCACCAAACATTGTTTGAAATTCCTGCTTCTGTCACTGAGAGTGAGAAAAGAAGTTCAAAAAGGGGAAAGTTATGCAAAAACCGGCATTACTAAACATTACATGAAAGTATTCCCACTGCTGTTAACTGCAGAGGATTTCAATAGGCCAGCAGATTATATTAGTGGGTGGTCTTACCTATTTTTATTGCAAAGCACTGACTTCTATTATGTGAACTTAAATATACACTGTGAATGAAAATGTATTTGGGGATTACAACACAGATACATTATCTGAGTTCAATGAAATACTGACACATCTGTACAGCTTACATTCCATTCCTCTTCATCCCCTGCCACCTGATCCAAAGCAACAGGACATCTCTTCTTAAATGAGGTTATTTGCATTTGCTATAAAAACATGGTCTTAGACTTCTCAATTAATAACATGCAATCATTATTAAACAATCAACTAAGTCATTCTTCCCTGCTGATAATAAAACTAACGTTCATCATAACAAACGTTGTCACATACATAGAAATATGCAAACTAGGTGCAGGAGTAGGCCATTCGGCCCTTACAGCCTAAACCACCATTCAATGTGATCATGGCTGATTCTGCAATTTCAGAATCCCACTCCTACTATCTCTCCATACTTCTTGATCCCCTTAGCCGTAAGGGCCAGTCTAGCTCCCTCTTGAATAAAGCTAATGAACTGGACCCAACAGCTTTCTATGGTAGAGAATTCCACAAGTTCACAACTCTCTGAGTGAAGAAATTCTTTCTCATCTCAGTCCTGAATGGCTTACTGTTTGTTCTTAGACTGTGGCCCTGAGTGCTAGACTTCCCCAACATCGGGAACATTGTTCCTGCATCCAGCCTGTCTGGTCACATTAGGATTTTATATGTTTCAATGAGATCCCCCCCTTATTCTTCTAAATTCCAGTGAGTACAAGCCCACTCAATGAAGTCTTTCTTCTGTCTGTCAGTCCTGCCATCCCCGGAATAAGTCTGGTGAATCTTTGCAGGGCTCCGTCAATAGCAAGAGTGTCCTTCCTCAGATTAGATGACCAAAACTTCACACAATAATCAAGGTGTGACCTCATACTGATGCACAGCTCTAAGGAAGAAATGAGAGTAGTGTAAATTTCGATGGAAGTTGTGCACATAGAATCCTTTCTGCAACATATTCTCTTCGCCATCATGGCAGAATATAATTTACACTACCATCTCCTTCACTCGTCATAATCATTGCAAATCTTTTCCATAACAATACAGTGGGCACTAACCAAGAAGAGTAAATTATCAACCTATTGAAGAACACTACCATCCACCTGACACCAACACCAATTTAATCTATTGAAATCAATGAAAAGGAATAGGCTCTATAAAATTATACACATGTTTTCCAGTGCTTTCAAGTGCAGATGTGCAGCCTGTTTGGTCAGATTACTAAATAGGAAGAAGTAAAGGTGAAAATGACTCTTAATGCTTTTATATATCAGTAGTAATTTTTGTAGAAAATTGTCAGATATTCTAAAGTTTTCTTTTATGTCACTCCTCTGAGACTTCTACAAATTTTCTGCTATAGATATACTTGGCCAATTGTGTGAATGCCTACAGGAATTCAATTCTTCAATCTTTAATTATGCCTACTTCCCTTGTGTGTCCATACTTAATCGCAATATTCATATTTCTAAGATCTTTTTAAAACTTCTTTCCAGGTCCTCACAGTGATTAGCAACATGCCTGTTCCAGATTTCTTGAAAACACTCGATGCCTCTTTTGCATTGCTGAAATTTCTTAAGCATTTGCTAATCACAGACCTGTTTACACACTTCCATTTCAATGAATACTTTTAGCACAAGGGTATAGTTGCTAAAATTAGATTTTCATGCTTGTTATTGATTAGCTATTCGCAAAAATTATCATAACAAAGCTGGATGAAGTTACTTTTTGAAATGTACATAGATGTCCTCAATCATTTCATGTAATTTTAGGAAACCACTGGCAGAAACCCTAAAGAAACAATTGAAATGGCTGTTTTTTTGCTGTTTCTCAAGGGTGTGCAGAAAATTTCTGTTTAATTGGGGCAGGCGATTGGATAACAGCTGTGAAAATTCTATTCCTGAAATAGTTTAGTGAATTATTAACTGCCCAAGAAATGTATTGTATTTTAAGCCTTTTCTTGCTGCTTTTCTTTTTGTGTTCAATAAAAATATGACCCAATGATTCAATGATTGCAGACTGATTTTTGGATCATAAAAATATTAATAGATTGATGTCAAAAGTTTTGAACTGTCCAAGAATGCCTGTGCTGACGTTAAGAGTAACAAACATACTTCAGTGCTACGTGGCAAAATAATTATCATATATTGAGCAGAGGTTGGGTATTCAGGCCCTCAAGTGTGCTCCACCGTTTACTAAAGATCATGACTTACCTGATTCTAACCACAAATCCACATTCTCACCTACTGCACATAACCTTTCACCTCCTTGTTAACCAAGAATCTGTTCACCTCTGCCTTAAAAATATTCAAAGACTCTGTTTCAACCACCTTTACAGGAAGAGAATTGCAACCTTCCTAGAGAGACTAAGAATTACCTCTTCTCTTTAAAATGGGCAATCCCATATTCCTTTGAAGGGTGACTCCTAGTTCTAGATTTTTCCATAACAAGAAACATGCTCTCCATGTCTATGTTATCAAGACTCCTTAGTATTGTATATGCTTCAGTCAAGTTGGGTAATATACGTTTAAGCTCCAGCAAATGAAAGCCTAATCAGTCCAACCTTTCTTCGTAAGACAACTCACAGATAGCCAACTGGTAAAATTTCTCTGCAATGCCTCCTACATGTTTACACCGTTCCTTAAGTTGAGCACTACTGTGCACAGTACTCGCAGTCCCATAAGTGACTTGTATAACTGAAGCATAACTTCCCTACTTCTGTGTTCAATTCACCTTGTAATAAATGGCAATATTCTTAGTTTTCCTAGTTACTTGCTGTATCTGCATACTAGATTTTTGCAATACATACACTAGCATACTCTGATCCCTCTGTATTATAGAGTTCTGCAATCTCACATCATTTAGACCATGTAATTCCATTCTATTTGTCTTGTGTGTGCACAATTCAGAGTGCACAATTTCACATTTTGTCACGTGATATTTCATTTGCCAGATATTCTTTGTAACCTCCTTATGGCCTCTTCAGTTTTCTATCGATCTTTTTGTAATCAGCAAATTTGGCAAACATGGTCTTCCAACTACAGGCCACAGAACAATAGTGCACAGGTTTGAACCTCGGGCTACTCACACTTGAAGTTTTAATCTGCACCTGCCATCTGGAGGAGGCATTGAATAAAGGCCACGTACTTCCCAACAGGAAGGGAGGGAAGGAAAATCAGTGGGTGAATCATCGAAAATATTCTAGCAGATGATTAGAAGACACAGAAAAATAGCAACATGGGAGCAAACCATCTGCTCACCCTCAACAGAATTTAGATGTACAGAGCCTGGAGGAAAGAGGAAGGGCGAAAAGAGAAAAAAAAATTAAAAGAAGGCTAATGCAGATTTGTGTACCATAAAATATAACCACACATCATTGATAAAAAAGATTCAGCCTGACTTTGATGTGTTTCTGCTATTTAATCCTTTGAGGGCAAGGTTTGGGTAAGACAGATGTTTTCCATCAATTACTTCAGTCTTACAAATAATATTTCATATGACCACAATGCTCAAGATTACATAACAAAATGAGAACACAAGTAACACACTGTATGACTTTCATTTCCTATGGTGAAATGAGGAGGCATGTCTCTGAATTCCCACCATTCCAACTCACAACCTGGATTTCCTTTCCATCCCACAGCACTGGGTGGGTGGATTCCTGAACCCAGATTGTAACATCAATGTAAATGACAGCAGGGAGGCAGGAATCATTGTTCTGCTCAATTTCCCTCCTTGCTATTGACCCTAAGAAGCACTAGAGAGGTAACAGTATATCATGAAAAGTGTAGCAAACTAACTCATGCTGATATTGGAGAGAAAGGGCCTAGTAGGAGCTGGTTCTTCTGCTACGAAATATGAACTCTTCCATACAATTCAAAACCTTGATTTAAAAAATGTGAAAAAAAAACCTTTTGGGATCCTCTGCTAATGACAGAAAAGTCTCCTTACAAAATATTATAATGTTGGTGACAGAGAACGTTCTACAAGATTTAATAACAGAATCTCCTTGGTTAGAGTTAACAAACAATAAAGGTGTCATGCTTAAGTTGTATTCTATAGGCCAAATGGTGGAAAAGTTATCGGGAAACAAATCTGCATGGAATAACAGCAAATTGCATATATAATGAAACTTCAATGAGGAACTTCAATTATCCTAGTATGGACTAGGATAGCAATAGTACAAAAGACAGGGGGAAGCAGTTCTGAACTGTGCTCAAGGCAAATTACTTCAGCATGTTTTGACAAATGAGAAAGGAGACAGTTTAGGATCTTACTCTGGGGAATGTATTGGGTCAAATGATTCCGTTGTCTACAGGGAAGCATTTAGGGACTATGATCACAGTATCCTCTGGTTTAAATTGGCTACAAATAATGACAAGGAACAAAATAGTATAAAAATACTTGATTACAGGGCCTATGGGTTCAGAATACTCCTGACTTGGGTTAATTAGGACCAAAGATTTGCAGGCAAAGCTGTGATAGAGCAATAGGCCGTTTTTACTGAGAAGGGAACAGTCTAGTATCTTCACGCAAGGATGGAAGATAGGGCAACCAAGGCCTGAGCTATCTGGATAGTGAATGCAGTAATTGCTAGGAAGGCAATATTGTAATTAAATTCACCTCAAAACAACTTAATAAAACAACATATCTGATAATTTGTACAAAATTTCATAAATCACTCTTGTGAGTTCCTTTATTGCCCATCCTTCAGGCATCTTTTTCTGAATTAGTGCTCTTACATAATGTCAAACAGAATGTCAGTAGCATGGTTACCGAAAGGCTGCTAACTTTCAGTGCGAAAGATGGCACTTAGCCTTACATAATGCCCTTGAGCAGCTCTGGGCCTAGGTATCATTTCATGGGGTGCAGCACATCTATAATCTTTATGTTTGTGTTATATCTCTGCATGGAAGACAAACTGAACATGGTGAACATTACTACCCTGGTAAAACCATGTGATTGCCCCACCTGCTTCATCTGCTCAGACGACCGTGGTTATCCCTACATCCCAAGGCCTGCACTGATTGAAGAGAGCAGCTCACCACCACCGTTTCTGCTAATTTCTTCTGTGGAGACTTCCAAGGTCCATGTGCAGTAGCAACTTCCAGAACCAGAAGTCAATGCTGCAAATGTTGTATGTAGATCCTCGATGCAAATGTGCATAAGCAGCCACGCATCTTAGATGGAATGTTGCTCAGCACCACCTTCACATAGGGATGAGCATAAAGGTTTGCTGAACCAGAGATAATCACATCCCATGCACAAATGGACAAATATTTTTTAAAAGCACTGCAGCTAATGCCTTAACCAAGATATGCAAGTAGCACATGTACGATCAAAACTAGGGACATTTGAAAGTCAAATTTTGTGCCCAGTCGACTGTTATTTTCAAGAGAGAACCATTTACTAGGACATAGGCTTAAAGATGGCACTGAGTATTTATATATGCCATAGTATCCAAAAATCATTATGATGCAGAAGGAAACCATTCAGTTCATCATGTCTGCACCAGCTTTCTGAGCATTTAAATTAATGCCTCCATTGAATCTGCCTCCAAATGTTTCCAGGACATGAATTCAGATGCTAACTACATGCTGTTTGGAAAAAAATTTCTGACAGCACATTTGTTTCTTTTGTAACACACATGAATCCTGTGCACTATAGTTCTTGATCCTTTTACAACCAGGAACAGGTGTTTCCTATTTAAAAAGTCCAGAACCCTCATGATTTTGAAAATTCTATAAAATCTCTTAGCCTCTCCTCTCCAAAGAAAATAGTCTCAACTTCTCTAATCTTTACTCATAACTAAAGTGTCTCATCCCTGGAAACATTCTTATAAACCTCTTCTGCACTCTCTCCTTTATATTATACTGTCTCTCCGTGAACTTTGTACCAAAGCGTATCACCTCAGGCTTCTCCGCGTTGAACTGCATCTTCCAGCTGTCCTGCCGCTCTACCAACTAATGAATGTATCCTTTAAGTGCTCCCGAGATGCTGCTGGGCCTGCTGTGTTCATCCAGCCTCACATTTCATTATCCTTTAAGTCCTGTTTGGTCTCCCTTACAGTTTACAATTCTCCTAAGTTTTAAGTTGTTTGCAGACTTTGAAATTTCCCCCTGCATATCAAGATCCTCATTATTTACATATCATATATTGAGAAGAGCAAAGGTCCCAACATCAACCCCTGGGGAACTCCACTAAAATGTTTTCGCAAACTAAAAAGTGCCCATTACCCATTACTCTCTGTCCCCTATCCCTCAGCCAATTTTGTTTGCACATCACTGCCATCTTTTATAATCTATAAATTTCCTCAAATGGCTGTTGTGTGGCATTGTTTCAAACATCATTTGGAAGTTGATGTACACCACGTCAATACTGTCGCCCTCCTAAACCCTCCCAGCTACCTCTTCAAAGAGCCCCAGCATATGAGTTAGACATGATTTTCCCGTAACAAGTCCATGCTGACTTTTCTGAATCAACTCAGACTTTTCCATTTAACTATTAATTTTATCCTGACTAATTATTTCTAGAAGTTTTTCCACCACTGATGTTAAAGTGACTAATCTATAATTGCTAGACCTATTTTTAAAATGTTTTTTTAGACTCATGGATGTTTTCTGGTCACCATTAGATTAGTTTTTAAGTTACAGACTCTCATTAATTAAATGTAAATTTCACCATCCATTATTGTGGGACTTGAACCTGTGTTCCTATAGCCTTAGGGAAGTCTTTGATTTTTAGCCCTGCAAGAATACTTTATGTCATCACCTCCCTCCAAATTCTGTACAGTACTCCCTCATTTTTTGGGGAGTTTGCACATCTCAATAAATAAATTCAAACTAAATGCTACTCAAAGAGATTTCAGAAGACATAATTATTTTATGAGATGCGTTTCATATTATGCTTTTACCTGTATCAAAATATTGCAAATGAGAGAAAGCAGGAAACTACTACTACTTTAAGCAATTTGACTGAAAGTAATAGTTCAAATTAATTTAAGTGGATCTGTCCTTGAGGGTGAAAGTGAAGGTGAAGGTGAGGACATAGACAGCATGTCATAAATCTTAACTGAAAAATCATACTTGATTAGAATGTAAAACGTAGATTTAACTCAAATTGGACTTCTTACCTTTTAAAGTTTGTTGGCTTTACAAACATAACAAAGTGAAAAGAAGTCGCAGATTTGAATCCCAACCTTAGCTGGCACTGGCCAAATTTCCATCACAGGTAGGGTCAACCATACAATGCACTCTACATCTATAACAAATTATTTTACAGAGAATGAAGGAATAGCTAAATCTCCATCACTTTTGTCAATTTTATGCATAATATTTTAATCACAATGACATAAATCTTAACTTTCAGTTCTTCCTTGGAAACTCACCATTTGGGACAGCTATGAAAAGCTGAAACATCTTTAGTATTGTTTATTTCATATAATTCATTCTGTAAAAAAAAGTCATATCTGGGTTTTATTTTATCTCAGCATCAGTGCATATGTTTGGTCATTAGTCCCATGGTCTATATACTGGTAATATTTCTTTCTGTAAGTTTATACATTAAAAGCATAAAATACGAACACCCATCGGTCTTTCACATATTGACAAACACAAGGGCTATTATTTTAAAATGTGAATTATTAGTTGAGAAGAAAACAGAAGGCATTTCAGGAATGAAGTCTCTTGATTGCACCATTTTAAGTAAACAGCTACTCTGTCATCAGAGAACATCATTTGCAAAAATTAACAAATGGGCTGATGAAGGAGGGACTTGCGGACATCATCTAGAAAAGTGATTCTCAGACCATTAAGTACTGTATTCAGAATGTACATCAAGGAACAATAAGATGACAGTAAGATGGACAGATTTTTACAATATATGTAAAGTAGTTGTGCATTTCCTACATTATACCAGTGACCGCAGTTCAAAAATATTAAATTGCCTGCAAAGAGATTTGAGTCATCTTGAGGTTATGAAAGGCAGAATGTAAGTGCAAACCTTTCTTTCTTTATCTTGCAAGACCACACTTATAAGTTGATCCAGGCATACAATTTATTAAAGCTACTGGACATCATCTGAAACAAGTGATGAACAGTTATATAAATTCAGGGGTCCTAAACTTGTTATTTCTTAAATCTGAAGTCTGAAACAAACAGTTAATCCTTAGGTCATTGTTTCTGATTAAAAGATCAGAAAACATGCACCACTGTGGAATTGCTAAAATTCCAGACAGTAGGTACAGACCGACCACTGAATCATCAAAGACCACTAAAACAATGTTACAGTATGATTTTAATTTGGACTAGAATTTGGGGTCCCAGATTTGGAACATATTGCCAATCAATCAACTCCTCAAGTGTGAGCTCTGGGAACTTTAACGCTCAAACCTCATTTGCATGCCTCAACATGATCAGACCCTTCAATCTTTGGATCATACAGCCAAGTGTTACGTAAGCAATGGTGAAGGATGTGAACATGTGGGAATTACCAGATAGCAGGAGGTTATGACCTAAGTGAAGCGTGTATCAGGATTCAGATTTAGATTCACAATGGTGAACTGTCGCCAATACATTTGGAATCATGATACTAGAAAAGTTCCATTATGCAAATGAATGGTACAAGTCATCAGTGACATTGGCCAACATAAGGGACAGACCTGATGAGGATCAAGATCGTATAGTTCAAAAAATGCTCTCTCATCCATTCTTACGTACAGAAAATAAACAGTTAATAAAGTTTTCTCACTATATGGAAAATAGATTCAACTCTTTCTACATCTTCAATATGATCTCACTATATAGTGGCAGTGATAGTAGATTCCTCACTCAGTAAACTTCCCAGTCATGTTTATTGACAGCAAGAATATTTAAAGCACCCAGCAACACAAGACAAACTCTCAGGAAAGGCCCAAAACAAAAGCAGTGAGGCCTTCAGCAAATGGTTCACAGTAGGAGAACATCTAGACTCACAGTCACAAAATGCAGAAAACAAAATCTCAGTTGAGAAGATACTACATGATAAACAAATGCAGACATAGTAGCTTACATGTTATGTCAACTGCAGAACATAGATACAACTTCAGCGATATATGAGTCCCTACCCCTGCCCCTGCCCCTGCCCCTGCCCCTGCCCAATCATTTGGTCCTTGAGGCAGGCAAGACTAGCTCTTGGTAGTTATACTGATGATTTAACCAATACCATGCCACTTAATACACAGAACAGTTCCCTTCTCTAGGGAGATAGAGATTTTCCATGGGATCCCACAGCTGAGTCTGCCTAGTATACTAACTGGAAGTCAGCTGGGCCATGTAGAAATCAAAATCTTTGTGGGGAAGAAACACAGTTCCTAGTTCACTTCTCAATTTGGTAGGAAAATTGCTCAGCCATTAACCTGCTGCATAACAAAACAGGTCATTTCAAAATTGTCTTCAGGAGTAGCAGAACAGGCTTTACAGCAGGACAAAACAACAAAAATAATACCACCTTAAAAATAACAACCTATACCTGACAAAGTACTGGATACTAATGAAGACCACAAGATTTTGTTTCCTGGAGCAAGTTACAGAAACTCAGGATAATTTCAGGTAGTCAGTCGTTTATGTTAACAGGCAATGACCACCTGTAATAAGATACAATCTAACTACCACCCCCTTAGTTTACAACGGAGTTACTATCACTGAATCCTTAGGGTTAATCATTGATTGGGAATGCAACTGAACTCCACGTAAAAATACAGTCGTTACGAGAACAGGTCAGAGGCTAGGAATACTACAGCGACTAACTCACCTTCTAACGTGCCAAAACCTGTCCACCATATACGAGGCAGAAGTCAACAATGTGATGGAATACTCCCCACTTGTTTGGATAGGTGCACCTCCAAAAAAGTTTGACACCATCCAGGACAAAGCAGTCCCCTTGATTGGTACTACATCCACAAGCATTCACTCCCAACACCACCGTATTTCAGCAGTAGCAGTGTGTACTATCTATAAGACACATTGCCGAAATTCATCAAAGATCCTTAGGCAGCAACTTGCCAACCCACAACTACTGCCATCTAGAAGGACGAGCACAGTAGATACATAGGAACATCACCACCTACAAGTTCCCCTCCAAACCACTCACCATCCTGGCTTTGAAATATGTCATTCCTTCAATGTTACTGGGTTACAGTCTTGGAATTCCCTCCTAAAGGGCATTGTGAGTCTTCTACAGCACATGGACTGCAGCAGTTCAAGAAGGTAGCCCACCACCATCTTCTCAAGGGCAACTAGGAATAGGTAATAAATGCTGGTCAGCCAGCAACATTCATGTCCCACAAGAAAACCAAAAAAAATTAAATTAGTTGCTGGAGGTACAGTGTCCATCCTTTCCTTTCCTGTGCTGTGGCTCGAGCCTCATTTGTTTTTAACCTTCCATCATCCAATTGAAGTGCAAAAGGTATTTCAATGAAGTCAAGAGGCAGCTGCATAGAAAACTTCTCTATAGGGGACGTAAGTTTTGGACATTCTCAATGTCAATTCTAATCAAAAGTATTATTGCTGAATGGAGAAACTGGTCTTACTCTGAATATTCTTTATTCAGCAGCAGCAGATAATTATAATCTACCCTTTCCGCTAAGTTTCCATCCCTGGGAACATACATGAATTTTCTGGATCTTCAGGACAGGCTACACAGAGCAGAATGTGGGCACAAAGGTGACCAATCACAAGAGGTAATGTTAGATCCACACTTGCTTTTTGATGACAAAATGGATGAGAAGGACAATGCTACTATTGCTGATGAATTGGTGGAGGAGCTTGTGCTAGGTTGAGACATACTCTTTCAGCACAGCACAGAGATCAACAACTTTTGTGCAATCTCTGCTGTCTCTTCTGATTAGGATCAGCCTTTGCTGAATATACTCATATGACTGTGCATTTGTCTTTGCTTTTATCTCTATAAAGGTTCTATTTTCACCTTACTCATAGCTGGGCCCCATTTTTCCAACGCCACTATATTACCCATTAACAAGTACAGCTGCTCCATCTTGCCACTCGACCATTTCAATCTTTTCTGACTATGTTATTCCTTGCAATGCTTAATTCCCAGTGCTCAGCACTCCCTAATATGTCTGATAGTTCTCAACACATAACTGCAGCCAGCTCCCCCACATCATTACAGAAACTATGTGTATTACTATATAAACTAAAACACATTTTAAATTTATTTTCTCTTTCTTTACGTTGAATCATATTTTTAGAATTCCATTCTATAACTCTATGTATCAGAGATAATGGGAACTGCAGGTGCTAGAGAATCCAAGATAACAAAGTGAGGAGCTGGATGAACACAGCAGGCCAAGCAGCATCTCAGGAGCACAAAAGCTGGCGTTTCGGGCCAAGACCCTTCATCAGAGAGCTGCTGTGTTCATCCAGCTGCACACTTTGTTATCTATAACTCTAAGTATTCACTTGCCATCAAATGTTTTTCTATTCTATATTCTTGTCCTATGTTCCCCTGCTTTGTTTGCATTTAGGTTGTTTAAATTCACATTTCTTGTAGATTCCTCTTGCCACTCTTTAAGCCTTCAAGACTTTTTCATCTCCTCCTTACCTTTTCAGTTTGGGCCCATATTGGTTCAGGTGAAGTCCACACTTTGAGCACTGCTTCTTTCTGCCAAAAACCAGTCCCATTATCCCATGAAATGAAATACCTTGTTCTCACAGCAGCCTTTAGCCACATGTTAATTCACCTGAACTGTCTTCTCCTCAGCTAATTTTCATGGTGCTCAAACAGTACTCCTTCTGGCAGGCTTCAATGCAAAAAGCATATTGTCCCACAATCATAAAGGTTATTTGACAGACGCACTTCAAAAATGAAGAAGGGAACATAAATACCTCGTAACATGATTCAAATAGGAAAACGTTGATTTAAGAGAAATCACAACCATTGCAATGTATACTTTTCCAGTGATTTCTCTTTTCTCAATTTAGAATTTAAATCAAACAGATAATCAATAATGAGCAGTAAAATAGAATCTGAATCACTTATTTTTTCCCTGCCTGTCCTCAAAACATTCACCCCAAAAACGGACCGCTTTCACTCAACCAACACCAAAAACCAATGATTATCAATCTGCTTGTGGGAATGTGCTCTGCAGAAACCAAAAACTTCACAGCAAAGACTTGGGAGCTGTTAGCAGCTAATAGCCAATGAATTTGTGGCAACAGTAGGAGAACATCCTTCAGCAGTTGGTGCACGGTCTAGGAAATCATTGCAAATAATTGATAGCAACTTTCAGAAAGAGAGATCAGAAGCAGGCTCACATCTGCAATTCACTACAATCTCAGTACACCTCAATACATTCCTCTTAGAAACCTGGGGCTTTAAATCCAGCCCCAATCGGCACTGGAGACGGAGGTGGGTATACGTGTGCTGCTGGTCTGTATCCTAGTTCCCTGGCTCCATTCGGGGAATCAAACGTGTAGTAGTATTATCACTGACTGTTAATCCAGAGGCCCAGACAATGTTCTGACGACCCACGGTCAAATCGCGCCATAGCAGATGGGGAAATTTGATTCTAATAAATATCTGGGACCAAGAGTCTAATGATGATAATGAATTCATCACTGATTGTCAGGAAAAACCTATCTGGTTCACTAATGTCCTTGAGGGAAGAATGCTGCTATCCTTACCTGGTCTGGCCTACATGTGGCTCCAAATCTAAAGCAATGTGGTTGACTCTTAACTGCCCACTGGGCAATTAAGGATGAGCAATAAATGCTGGCCTATCCAGCGATGCCCTCAACCCCTGAATGAATAAAGAAAGGAAACAATTCTGTCTCTGGGTTATATAACTGGAGGCAAAACAGGAGGGGCAGCAGGACCACTTTCATGCATCGGGTATCTAACTGGTGCAGTTAGTGGCTGACTGACAGTGGCTAAATGGCATTTTACAGTTGGCTTCTAGATTGCTGAAGGTGACAGCGGCAGCTGAGTTGCCTGGAAGAAATCTGCACTAATGAATCTGGGCACATGTGCTCCAGGTAGGCTGAGGCCTATAGAGGGGATTTCCTGCCACCATCCCACTGACTGACGTCCCACCTGCAAAGGCGATTTAAATACAAAGTCTGAAAACTTGAATAAGGGCACCTCCATTTTGAAGTGCCTCACACTGACAGTCTAGCTTTAAGATCTCATGGTGAGCCTTAATTCCTGGTCATTAATTGACTACTCTAAGGAAATCACAATGAGCAACATTCTCACGTACTGCTGGATTCTGGCTACATTTAGGCCTAATGGCAGGGTGCGGAAGATCACTATAAAGTCCTGTTCCAGTGACTGGATTTATGTAGCAAAGCAAATCAAATGTAGTTCATGACAAAGCACAGATATAAATGATCCCTTTACTGGTTTTCTTGGCTTATACTGAATAAAGTCAAACTGGATATTGAGAGGACAGCTTGCTCTATAAAAAGAGTGCGCCCGAGTACCCAAGTAAGCAGGCAGACCCTCGTCCAAATATAGTTCTGACAATACAATGCTCCTGATTTTTCACATGCTACTGTTTGGATTGAATCTTGAAAACACAATACTTTCTCAGCGTTAAAACTAGTGCTAAATTAAATTAAACTGAGACCGATAATTATTGGCAAAAATAAAACTTTTTTTGAGAAGTCTACTGGTGATAGTTGTTGAAGTAGAAAATTAGGAGAATCAGTGTGATCATTACAAATACACAGCTAGAAAGTCAATGGAATGTCCAAACTATCACTTAAGGCAGTGGTCCAGATTTGCCTAGGATGGAATATCAACATCAAGGAATTAGATGAGAGGTACAGGTAGGAAATTCGGTTGGATACTTGTTCTCCCTCCTGAAAAACTAAGTATGGAATTCCTGTTGGGTGCAGGAACAGGTCTAAAGTTCTTCCCATTGTAGTCCTATATCAGGCAAAAGATACAGCCATTGGGATAGAACAACGTGCCAGAATTCCTGATTTATTTGTCATAAGCTCAATGGATATCATTAATTTACTGGAACGCAGCCAAGGGAGCAATGAATGTGAGCCTCTTACAAGTATCACACTAAATGAGCATAGCTTGGAATCAGTTTGTAAGATTAGACTGCTTCTTATAATGAGGGTTTATTTTCATTTTCTACTCAATTTTAAGCAGAGTCTGCTTGCTTCAGTACAGTACGGCTTTTAAGGCATTACACTTCAAACCCGCTACTCTGGATGGTCCTGGGCAGACGCCTACCATTTTCAGTTATGTGGCTCAACGTCACTTTGGTAAAAGATTGAATGTTTGAATGGCTAAAACATCTATCAAGTAACTAAACTACAAATAATCAGGATTTTTTTTTGCAATTGTTTCGATCAAAGTCTCTTGTGTCACATCTTTATTATAAAGTCACTAGCCTTTATGGAAATGCAATGCAATATTGTGGCTTGAAGAACTGGATAACAAATTACTGATTTGCTATTGACATATATGAAACTGATCTAAACTACAAGTGACAGAAATCAGACTGCCTCCAGGTTTGACAAAATTACCTTTTCCAATCAACGACAAGTCCCCTCAATTTGAAATGCATTTTCAATATACAAGTTGACCACATCACCCAACGTGTGCTCATTACCTTGGTAACCTTATTCATTATCTTTTCAGAAGGTAGAAGATGGGCAAGGATTTAAATAAAAGCAAAGTACTATGGATACTAGAGCTTTGAAAAAAAATGGAGAAACTCAGCAGGTCTGGCAGCATCTATGGAGAGAGAAACAGAGTTAATGTTTCAAGTCCAGTGTGTGAGAGGGGAAAAATTTAAAAGGGACCTAAGGGGCAACTTTTTCATGTAGAGGATGGTGTATATATGGAATGAGCTCCCAGAGAAAGTGGTGGAGGCTGGTACATCATTGAAAAGGCATCTAGATGGTTATATGGATAGGAAGGGTTTAGAGGGATATGGGTCAAATGCTGGCAAATAGATTAATTCAGCATATCTAGCTGGCATGGACCAGTTGGACTGAAGGGACTGTTTCTCTGCTGTACAGCTCTATAACTCTTCTTCGGAACTGAAGAAGTTCCAAAGAAAGGCCATATCAGACTTGAAACAGTGCTCTGCCTCTCTTTCTTCAGGTGTTGCCAAGCCTACTGAATTTCTCCAGCACTTCCTGTTTTTATTATTGGTAAGGATTTAAGCTGTATTCACATTAGGGGATGCACTTGGAAATAGAAATCATTACACCAGAACTGCAATATTACATGCAACAGTTGTAATAGACTGGTATAGCTAGATAATTGGCATTGGCAGAGATCTGCAAGAAGTTAACCTGAAGGCTATCACAACACATTTGAGTTTACACACTTGTAATGAGTTCTTTTCCTTATAATTCAAAAAAATTGGATGCAAATTCACGAATTGATTTTTTTAAGGAAAGCTCTCCAAGTGTATGCAAACATCAAAAGCCAGAAACTAAAAGAATGGATAATTACATTAAAGCTGATACAATTTCAAAATAATCAGCAGAAATGTTTAATCTTCTTGCTGAATGAAATTAATAATTTTGGTGAGAGAAGGGCTCATAGGGGATTCCCCTGATCTTCCACCGTCACTTCTTTGGATGATCAGCAAAATTCCAGTGAAACAGCATAAGTAGTTGTTTATACTTGTCTTGAACATTCATCAATTTCCCATGGAGCTTTCAGTGAGACACTGGAGAACTCCCCTGGAAAATTCTATGATATATTCTTCAACAAACACTTCTTGTGTGTAAAATAACACAAACTTTACCTAATTCTCGTTACGTGCTTATTCAAATTTAGGAAGAGGTTCAGTTGTTAATAACAGTTGCCATTAATTTTTCCTGAACAACTGCCATGACCTTTTTTGCATGATCAGCAGAAACCCTGTCTAAAATAAACTTTATCTTTAACCTCACAGGCTTAGCTTTTAATTTTGATATTTACACTAGAAATATCCGAGATGGCTTTCCAGATTGCCTGCAGTAGCTTCAGTTGAAAAATCAGAGAAACTTTGGTAAAGAAGCTGAAATAGCCATTTTTAGATTCTCTCCAAGGTTTCCACCAAAGTTATAATAGAAGAGTGGGGAATCTCTTTGACAATTTTATCCTCCTTTCAACCATTTGCTTTTTTTTGTGATACACATAATGCCCTGCTGTATGCTGAATATCTTACCTATTTTGTTCTTATTTTTAGTTCTCTTGCCTGCAAAGAATGTTTCTTCACTGTTCAATACTTCCACTAAAATAAGTCAACAAATTTATCTTAAACATTGTTGTATTAAACCCATATCTCACTATCTGAAGGAATAATATACTCATAAAATAAAAAAGAGTTATAAGTGTGGGATAACAGGCATGCACCAACGATTTCTGTGGAGGTTGCCCCAATAATCTCCTATACATAAATTGCGAAGGATAAATGGATGCACCTCCATGGAAATTCTACTTCATTTAATTTAATCTTAAAACCAGATACCAGACATTTTAGCTGACTTGTCCAATAGAAATTAAGGAACTCAAAAAAGTGCATTAAATAGAACATTGCTTAATTAATCCTTTCTATCACAGAACAAAATGACAGTCACCTTCTAGGTAGTGTGAAAAAATTAAGATGTTTTACATTTCATCAAAGGTGAACGCGAGATTATTTTTTACTTTAGTGTGTATTTTAACTTTTTTATAAAAAGACTGAAGCCTGCATTTAAATAGTACAAATCAGAAAATTCTAGGTCCATGAGAGGTGAAATTTAACAGCATTGTGGTGTAAAATTATATATTCTGACTGAGTTCATTTTATATACATCAGGCACCCATTTTTTAAGGATCTGACAGCGAAGAGTTAAGTGCAAAATGCTACTTGAAGTGCAGTCTTTGCCCATGTAAATATAGTTTGATAAACTTTGTAGAGCTTACACAAAATGAGAATTGTCAAACCTTCAGTCAAAATTACCTGCATGACTCATACTTTTTCCACTAGTGGGTTTATTAAATGGGGGCAAATTTGGGTTAATTGAAAACGAAATAAACATTCTTACAATCAGCCTTTTTTCATCAAAGGAAACACTTCACAAGACTTGGAAAACAGTAAAGGAAAAAAAA